>NC_037673.1:33327359-33409891 GCF_003255815.1 Theropithecus gelada | reverse complement strand
TGGAAAAATCACGCCATTTTTTTTGAAGAAGGAAGCATTTGGACTGGAACGGGCTTAAAATTTTTTTTTTTTTTTTTTATTTTTTTTTTTTTTTTGTGAGACGGAGTCTCGCTCTGTCGCCCAGGCTGGAGTGCAGTGGCCGGATCTCAGCTCACTGCAAGCTTCGCCTCCCGGGTTCCCGCCATTCTCCTGCCTCAGCCTCCCGAGTAGCTGGGACTACAGGCGCCCACAACCGCGCCCGGCTAATTTTTTTGTATTTTTTTTAGTAGAGACGAGGTTTCACCGTGGTCTCGATCTCCTGACCTTGTGATCCGCCCGCCTCGGCCTCCCAAAGTGCTGGGATTACAGGCGTGAGCCACCGCGCCCGGCCAACACAAAGCCTATTTTAAAATAAAGTGTTATTCATTTATTAGAATTGCAGAGTACAAAATAAATATGAAAAATAATATTAAATAAAGTATTGCTGGGTGCAGTGGCTCTCATGCCTGTTATCCCAGCTACTCAGGAGGCTGAGGCAGGAGGACGACTTGTGCGCAGGAGTTCAAGGCTGCCATGCACCATGATTGTGCCACTGCACTCCAGCCTGGATGACAGAGCACAGTTCTAATAGAACTTCAGGACCGGGCCTGATATTATGTCCTGCAGAAATGCCTCTCCAGGGAACAGAGGTGGAGAAATTGTAGGTTCAGTATTTTAAATGGGCACCTGTAACCCAACTCCCAAACCTCACCCTCTTCAAAGTCTACATATCAGTAAGTTGAGAGTCTACCGTAAATTGAGATAGTCACATTACTTACTGCTCTCAGTAACGTCTGCCTCACTATGGAGCCAAGTTAGATTAGGAGAGTTTTACTGGAAGGAAATCAGAAAGCACATCACACATACGCACACACACACACACACACACATACACACACAGCCCTCACGCTCATCTTGGTTTTCTTTTACCTCTCTGCCTTTGGCAGGAAGAGTTTGAATAACACCTCCCGTTTTTTCGTTGTTGTTATTGTTTTGTTTGTTTGTTTGCTTTTAGACAGAGTCTCATTCTGTCCTCAGGCTGGAGTGCAGTGGCAAGATCTTGGCTCACTGCAACCTCCATCTCCCGTGTTCAAACGATTCTCATGTCTCCGCCACCCAAGTAGCTGGGATTACAGGCACGTACTACCATGCCCAGCTAATTTTTTTTGCATTTCTAGTAGAGGCAGAGTTTTGCTGTGTTGGCCAGGTTAGTCTCAAACTCCTGGCCTCAAGTGATCCACCCACCTCCGCCTCCCAAAGTGCTGGCAATTACAGGAGTGAGCCACTGGGCCCAGCCACACGTCCTGTTTTTAATCCAGACTGCTTTTGATGAGACAATTCAGGAAATCCGTATATTTATCTCTTTGTCTGCTTTGTCATAAGGGGGATAAATAAAGTCCTGAAGGTTTTATTTAAGTCCTAAGAATAAAATAGTCTTGAAAATACTTTATCTTTCCATTAAACATGTTACTTAAAAGAAAAAACTTTCTAGAAATAAAGACTTATTAAGAGTCAAGTTGCCCTTCTAAATGACATATGCAGGAGGCTGGAGAGCTGGGTCAAGGATCTCTTTCAATTGCATTTGATCAATTACTTTCTTTGTTCTGCTAGCTACAAGTAATTGTCCATACTAGCCATTTGGTTAGAATGTCTTCACGGAACAAATGGCAATCTTTTGCATATTCTTTTCCTCATGTTCTGTATGAAGACTATAATCCATTCTAAGCAACAACGACCTTTGTAAATTCAGGTCTCCCCTCAACCCCTGAGCTAGGGCTGGGACCCTCCCTTCTGATTCTTTGAATTTGCTGGTACCTTCCATTAGTCTTGAATGACATAAACCATTACAGCCCACCTCAATTCTATCCCATGCCCTAATCTACTTCATCTCTTATGCCCCAGACTAGTTTTCACAGCTTCCTGTTCATTTGTTCATTCCACCCTGGGTCTCTAAGGAGATGAAAGAAATCTACCTGATCGTACCTCTTTCCCTCTACAACATGCTGTGAACAGCAGCCTTGGAGTCCCAAAACCTGTGTGCAAAATTTTAACACTTATTAGTTACTTCACTAGTATAATAATAATACTGTCCTCGTAGAGTTATTGTGAGGGTTAAATTAGTTAATACATGTAAAGCATGTAAAATAGTGCTATTCAAAGGATATTCTTTGAATCTATACCGTCCAAAAATTGCTTGCTACTAGCCTGCAGCTAGATAGGTATAAAAGTATAGAATGTTTACAAATGAACTTATCAAATCTTCATTGGATTGATAAATTTATAAATCAAAAAAAAAGTTCATTGGGGGCATTAAAAGCTTTAAATGTTGATATATACAGCATTTATTCAAAGTGTACATAAAGGGCTGGGCATGGTGGCTCACACCTGTAATTCCAGCATTTTGAGAGGCCGAGGTGCAAGGATTACTTGAGGTCAGGAGTTCGAAACCAGGCTGGCCAAAATGGTGAAACCCCGTCTGTGCTAAAAATACAAATAATTAGCTGGGCATGGTGGTACACGCCTGTAGTCCTAGCTACTTAGGAGGCTGAGGCAGGAGAATCGCTTTAATCTAGGAGGGGGAGGTTGCAGTGAGCTGAGATTGAGCAACTATACTCCAGGCAAGGTGACAGAGTGAGACTCTGTCTCAAAACAAAAAACAAAAACAAAAAAACAAAGTGTACATAAAGGCCCTTAAAATCAGGAATCATTATTTCACTCATAACTTTTTGTGAAGTTATGATTGTTAAATAATATGTAGAAGTTATTAGTATAATAATTTTCTATATTAAACACTTTACATCTACTTTCAACGTACAACATATACAAGTTTTGTAGTTGTTTTTCTTTTTTCTATGTCATTTTTTAGGAATTAAGGTTTTTTTTACTTTTTTATTTGTTAAATATTTATTGAAGCATTTGTAGTAATTTATAACCAATAACTAATTTGTACAGTGATTTCAATTTTAAGGTTTTTTTAAAAAAATTTTCATTGGTCACTGTAAAAGCTCATAGGAAGTAACTTTTAATGTACTTTGCAGAAATATTGATCTGTGACAAACTGGAAATTCAAGAAAAAAGTTAATCACTTACCACAGAGAGTTTGAGAAACACTGACTTATTACAGAGCTCTGCCTGGCACATTGTAATATGAAACACATTAAAAAGTGCTAGCCAAATAAGAAGTGTTCACGAATACTTGCTATTACTACTTTCATTTGATAGATGAAGAATCTTAGGCAGAGAGGAGTTGAAGAACTTACCCATGTCCAGTGTCCATGATCCTGGTCCACTGAGGCACACTGCACTGGACTAGAAGTACCTGCCTGCCTACCCCGGGTAAACTGATAAAAGGAGTTTTCTTTATTGAGACAGGGGGCCCTGCAGAAAATCCGGGACAAAAAGCAGAAGCCAAACACATATTTCAGAGTGTCCCCAAGATGTTGATGTTGCCATCAAGAGCCGGATGAAATGGAATTGCCCAGAAAGCACCTGCAGGTGCATTGCCCAAGCAATAGTCACAACCCTAAGTAATAACCAGCCGGAAGTTGGCACTGGAGACCAACAAGGCACCTAGCAACCCAGCAGAAAAGAAACATTATCCAGAAGCCAGGAGATCTACTGGGGACCCCAGCTTCCCCACAAAACAAAAGGTCAAATAAGCTATATCCTTTCCGGATTCTACACACTCTTAGAGAAACAACAAAAGATAAGCTGTTTGAGCACTTTTGGCTAACAGAAATTGAACCCCACTAAAAGGGAATAAACTTCGGTTGTGTTAGAGATGTAGTTAATTGTCTCCTAGTATCCCCTAAGGGAAAGGGCTCAAGAGAAAGTTCCAGTTACAGAGGAAAAATCTCCTTTTCATTGTACCTCTGAGTTGTGAGATGAGTTGAGTTTTTCTGTCACTACAGTCACATTGGGAGAAAACTAGAGAATGAATTAAGGAACCTGTGAATCTCATGCTTCATGATTCATTTTTTCCAACTCCTTCCCTCCAAGCCCCTGTGAGAGCAGAGTTTGCAGTGCCTCATGTCTGCTGGCCTTGGAGCAAAGTGTCAATCAACGTGTCCCAGCCCATTAACCAAACTTGAGGACAAGGGAAGTTAAGTGCCGCAGCCCACAGGGGAGCATGTAAGTGGATTTAGATTCCCCAGGGAGCATAACACCTTAAGGACTGTGCCTGCAACCGCTGGGGAGACAATGAGACAGGCGGGCAGTGATTCTTCGAGAGACTAATGAGGCTTTTCCTGGCAGAAGCACGTCTCTGCCTACACTGCACTAATGCAGCATTAATGGAGAAAGGAGAGGAAATGCGAGCATTTTCTTCTGCGGAGGACAGATCTTGTGTTACGTCTTTTTGTTTCCTTGATTTATTATAAGGTTTTTAACCTTTTTTATGAGTTAAGTAAATTTTAGTATTACATGTTATATATCTGTATATTTGAAAGATAAATGTAATGACAGCTTTAATATTTACACCTGTAAAATAAAAGAAAACATTTCTAAAAACCCAATTAATTCCTTAACAGTTTTAAAAGTAAGAGGCTTTTGTAAAGTTTCCCTACGTTGTTTGTAGTGGTTACATGACTGTATATGTTCCTCAAAACTCATTGAACTAGGCCAGGGGCAGTGGCTCACGCCTGTAATCCCAGCATTTTGGGAGGCCGAGGAGGGCAGATCACCTGAGGTCAGGAGTTCGAGACCAGCCTGGCCAACATGGTGAAACCCTGTCTCTACTAAAAATACAAAAACTACCTGGGTGTGGTGGCAGGTGCCTGTAATCCCAGCTACTCTGGAGGCTGAGGCATGAGAATCACATGAACCTGGGAGGCAGCGGTTGCAGTGAGCCAAGATCTCACCAAGCCACCGCACTCCAACCTGGGCAACAGGGTGAGATTCTTTCTCAAAAAAAAAAAAAAAGATATCACTGCACACCTATTTACACACCTATTAGAATGGCAAAAACAAACAAACAAACTAAAACCTCACTGAACTATATATATGTTCAAAAAGCCTGAATTCTCAGCATGTTAATTATTCTTCCATTTGAAAAAATATATTAATTTATTAAATCCCAAAAGCAGTTTTAAGGAAACATGTGAATATTATAACAGACTTTTTGGAAATAACTTCAAACCTACGGAAAATTTTCAAGAATAGTAGAAAAAACCTTATTTTTTTCCTAAACTAAATATTTGAGAGTAAAATGCCTATTTTACTCAATCTCACCTTGTGTTATTTAGAAAGAATGGAAGAGAAGGGAAGGGGATGAAGAGGAGGGGAGGGGATGCAGGGGAGGGGATGAAAAAGAGGGGATGAAGGGGGGGTAATGAAGAGGAGGGAGAATAAAGGGGAGGGGATGGAGGGGAGAGGATGAAGGGGAAGGGGAATGAAGCGGGGGATGGAGAGGAGGGGATGGAGAGGAGGGGATGAAGGGGAAGGGGACTGAAGGGGAGACGGAATGAAGGGGAGGGGATGAAAAGGAAGGAGATGAAGGGGAAGGGGAGTGAAGGGGAGAGGAGGGGAGGAAATGGAGGAGAGAGGATGGAGAGGGGATGAAGAGGAGGGGAGGGGATGTAGGGGATGAAGAAGAGGCATGAAGGGGAGGGATGGGGATGGAGGAGAGGGGTGGAAGGGGAGGGAAGGGTGTCAGGACTGATTTCTTCCTGGAGGCTCTAAGAGAGGGTCCACTTTATTGCCTTTTCTGGCTTCTAGAGGCGATCTGCTTTCCTTAGCTTTTAGCTCTTTCTTCCATTTTCAAAGCCAGCAATAATGGGTCCAGTCCTTCTCACATCACTCTGATCTCCTTTTGTGCCTTCCTCTTCCACAGGTAATCCAAGGTAATGTCCCCATTTCACGATTTTTAGCTTAATCACATCTGCAAAGTTCCTATTTCCATGTAAAGTCATGTATTCATGAATTCCAGGAATTAGGATATGAACATTTTTAGGGACTCACTATTCTGCTGGTGTTTTGGGGTTTGTTGTTGTTGTTGTTTTTGGTTTTTGTGTGTTTTTTGTGACTGTCTCTCTCTGTCACCCAGGCTGGAGTGCAGTAGTGAGATCTCGGCTCATTGCAACCTCTGCCTCCCAGGTTCAAGCAATCCCCACCTCAGCCTCTTAAGTATTCTCACCACGCTCAGCTAATTTTTCTTTTTTTTTTTTTTTTGGTTTGCAGGTAGAGATGGGGTTTCACCATGTTGCCCAGGCTGGTCTCAAACTCCTGGGACTCCCAAAGTGCTAGAATTACCAGTGTGAGCCACCGCGCCTGGCCCACCATTCTGCTGTTAAATCAGCCACTGTGCCTGGGCAACTATTCTGCTGTTTAGCCTAAAGTCGTCTTCTTCCACATTTTAAGTTCAGCCTAAATGTTTCTCTGTACATAATGAACTATAACCTAAATGGAAGTGCAAACAGACTGTAACCTACTCTTGTGCCAATCAGAAAAAGTTTTGGCCAATCTAAGGGGGCTAACTGATCAAATCGTGTTCAAATAAGGTAGACACCCAGCTGTAATCTATCCATGTTTCTGTCCCTCTGTTTTCTGTATGCCACTTTCCTTTTACTGTCTATAAATCTTTTACCCTGTGGCTGCATTGGAATCTCCCTGAACCTATTCTGGCTCAGGAGGCTGAGCTATTCATAAGTCATTTTTTACTCAATTAAACTCTATTAAATTTAATGTGGTGAAGGTTCTTATTTTAATACTGCCTACCACAAAAAGGAAGGATGGAAGAAAGGAAAGGAAGGAAAAAAGGAAGGAAGAAAAAGCCTTACCCAAATGTTCATATATGGGTTTTTATGGTCTTACTAAATCATCCAGAGGATACCTAGAATTCATTGCCTCCTATCTTGAAGTTCCAGCACTAGAAGGACCCTTGCGACGGCTTCTTTTCCTCCCCTCACTCATCAGTTTTGCTGTTTCATAGCCACCACCTGCACCTCTAACCCTAGCAGCTGCTGCACAAGTCAGGCCCACCACAAACAAGCTCATGGCTGAGGGCTCTTAGTGTGTCCCCGTGGTTTATGGACCAGGTGCCTTCCTGCGTTCCCATTTCTCCAGAGGAAAGGGGTACTTGCGGGGTCTTGAAATGGCACCTCATGGTTAACAATTAGAGGCTGAAAATATTTATTTAAACTAAAAGAAAAATGCTTCTTGGAGGGATTTCAGGTCCTGTGACGTGTCACTGAGGAAAAAGGATGAGGAAGGCTATTATTCCCTGAGGCCCCTCCAATGCTAACAGAAGGCCCTCTTGCACCCATTCCCAAAGTTGCCTTCTTGCACCTGTGAGTGCCTGGTTATGGGAGGATCAGGTGTCAATCCAATGCCACATTTTCATCCCAGGTGAGGAGAGGCCCCATCGTCCTCTCCCCTTCCCTGCCCCCTCTTCCCCTGACCAGCTGTTGCCAGCACCTGAGCTCAGAGGCTCCCTAAGAACCAGGCACGAGCCTCATCTATTCACGCTGGTTAACTGGTTACAGCTTGAAGACAAGAGAACATTCGTCCATTTTTGTTTGCTCTCTGATATACTGGTGACCCTTGGCAGCTTTCAGACTAAGATTCAACCCCAGAAGGATCTGGAAGGCCTGGGATGTGCTGACTTCCACCAAGCCATGAGCGCCAATGGATGCCCTTGTCACCTGTTTGGGTAACACCAAGTTCTTCCTCAGCCTAGTTAGTAAATGGTTCTGCTGTCATTCCGAAGGACTGGCAGAATGTCCAATCAAAGACTTTTGCTGCTTCTGGTCTAGAAGTTTTGGACATTAGCCCTCAGGTTATGGGGATCTGGTCCTGACTATCTAATGGTGAGATTGTGTAGGTGGGGATAGGGCAGGAGGTGAGGAGTAGTGGGAACAGGTGAGGCAAGACTCTAGCTTACCAGTTAAGAACTGGGTGCTGAACTCTGACTACCTTGTTTGGAATTCTAGCTCTGTTGCTTTATAAGCTTAAGTTCTCTGTGCCTCAGTTTTCACACTTTAAAATGAATATATACCTTCCTCATACTGTTACTGTTGTTTCTGTGGGGAAGGTTTTGTAGGACCAAGGGAAACTTCCTATTTGCCCTCTTAAGGTTTACTGAAAAATCAACTCACAACAGTCTGTTTAACTGGAGAAAAGACACAAATTTTATTAACATGTACACAGGTTGAACCACAGAGTGATCACTCACCCCTCAACAGTGTTCAGAAGCTTAGAGACCATCCTGGCCAAACAGGTTATGGGAGGGGAAAGAAGAGGAACTATGTTGCTGCGGGGTGAGGGGAGCAATAAAGGATTACTAGGGAGAATGAATTGATTCAGGAACAGAGATGAACTGGTACATTATCTTGTAAAAGGGTCTGACCAGGTGTGATGATATTCTTTGTCTTACAAAGAGGTAAAGAAAAAAACAATTGTTCCTTTTGGTGGGTCTGGATCTTAGGTAGATAAGGAAACTTTGACTTCATCTTTGGGAGAGTCAGTTGCGGGCAAAGTCAGAGAGACCATGAGGCTTCTCCAAAACACCATATATTGAGGTAGTTGTTTCTGAGATGTAACAGCTGATATTTACCAAGCACTTCCTAATACTACTATTGTTTTATTCTGGGTGGCATTCAGCTCCCGAGGGAAACAGGGCTCTGAATGGGCACTTCCTCAACAATTAAAATGGCTCCTTCTCTGGGTATTACTGTGACTTCCCTGCCTCTGTGCTCCTTCTGATTAGATTTAAATCAGAGAATAAACAGGAGTGATCAGACACCTCACTGGAGGGGAGGCTGGGGACCTGAATAGCAGTTTGGATTTCTGCTCCCAAGACTGTCCGTGGGACCTGCAGAGCTTACGTAGAGGCAAATCCAGAATATGGGGTCTGGGACTGAGACAATTTGGGGAAACCTCTTTTAGGAAAAAAATATACAGAATCACGAGTATAAAATGAGGCAGTAGCACATGAACATATTGCTGGGATGCTGCTGGAGGAACAGCCCTGAAGTTTTATCCTCCTTAGCTTTGGAGTGAGTTCACTCTGGCTGATATGGTTTGGATGGTTTTCCCCTCCAGATCTCATGTTGAAATGGGATTCTCAGTGTTTTGGAGGTGGGGCCTGGTGGGACGTGATTGGATCCTGCAGGCGGATCCCTCATGAATGGTTTGGCACCATCCCCTTGGTGATAAGTGAGTTCTTGCTCTGTTAGTTCATGTGAGATCTGGTTGGTGAAAAGTCTAGGACCTCCCCGCTCACCCCCACCACCCCCTGTCTGTACTCCCTTGCTCCTGCTTTCTCCTTGTGATGCCCTGCTCCCTCCTTGCCTTTCACCATGATTGTAAACCTCTTAAGGCCCTCACCAGAAGCAGATGCTGGCCCCAGACGTCTTGTACACCCTGCAGAACCGTGAGCCAATTAAATATCTTCTCTTCATAAATTTCCCAGTCTCAAGTATTGCTTTATAGTAATGCAAATAGACCAATACACTGGCTAATTTTCAAGTTTCCTATGAGGAGCTCTGTAAGTGTCCCCTCTGTGCAGAACCTCAGAGATTCTATCAGCCCTCAAACGGATCTTCAACAGAATGCAGGCCCCGGGCTGGACAGCTCCCAGAGAGGTTTGCCTGCCCTCTTGGGAAGACTGAAAAGTGTTAGGGGTGGGGCTGTCTCTGCCCTCAGAAACTGCCCCAGGACATCCTGGGAGCTGCCCAGCCTATTGGGTGAAGGCTCCCCGGTTTCGGTATCCTTCCGCAAAGAGAGAGGCTGACTGACCATGATGTGATGGAATGCGCAACCTCTTCACTCTGTGATCTCAGGAAAGCCAACCTCTTTGATCTTCAGATCCTTTAAATAGGGTAATAATAATAATAATGCCATCCTCACAGGGTTGTTGTCGGGAATAATCACAAGTACGAAACTCTAAAGCCCTATGTAAAAGTTGGTTCTATTTCACTGCCCTCAGCAAGACTAGTCCACAGATGAGAAATGATGGTGAGCAACTGGGCGGTGGGAAGGACTTCATCTCCTCCTCCACAGCTCACTGCATCTGCATTCTTCATGAGTCTGAGACTAATTTGTTACCATCTTTCTTAGGCAATTGAATTATCTTCATCATGATTATGGCAGAAGAATAACCACAACATGAGGAGCTAGGATTGCCCAAGTGGAGTTTGAAGCGTGGTCCTTGTGAGAGACAGGACTAGCTGGATTTCCTAGGCCAACTAAGAATCCCTAAGCCTAGCTAGGAAGGTGACTGCTTCCACCTTTAAATACGGGGCTTGCAACTTAGCCCACACCTGACCAATCAGAGAGCTCACTAAAATGCTAATTAGGTAAAAACAGGAGGTAAAGAAATAGCCAATCATCTATTGCCTGAGAGCACAGTGGGAGGGACAAGGATCAGGATATAAACCCAGGCATTTGAGCCAGCAACAGCTACCCCCTTTGGGTCCCCCTCCCTTATGCGGGAGCTCTGTTTTCACTCTATTTCACTCTATTAAATCTTGCAACTGCACTCTTCTGGTCCGTATTTTGTTATGGGATGGAGCTGAGCTTTCGCTTGTCATCCACCACTGCTGTTTGCCACCATGGCAGACCCTCTGCTGACTTCCATCCCTCCGGATCCAGCAGGGTGTCCACTGTGCTCCTGATCCAGCGAGGCACCCATTGCCACTCCCGATCGGGCTAAAGGCTTGCCATTGTTCCTGCACGGCTAAGTGCCTGGGTTCCTCCTAATTGAGCTGAACACTAGTCACTGGGTTCCATGGTTCTCTTCCGTGACCCAAGGCTTCTAATAGAGCTATAACACTCACCGCATCGCCCAAGATTCCATTCCTTGGAATCCGTGAGGCTGAGAACCCCAGGTCAGAGAACATGAGTCTTGCCACCATCTTGGAAGTGGCCTGCCACCATTTTGGAAGTGGCCCGCCACCATCTTGGGAGCTCTGGGAGCAAGGACCCCCAGTAACATTTTGGCAACCACGAACCGACCTCCAAAGCGGTGAGTAATATTGGACCACTTTCGCTTGCTATTCTGTCCTATCCTTCCTTAGAAATTGGAGGAAAATACCAGGCACCTGTCAGCCAGTTAAAAACAATTAGCATGGCCACCGAACTTAAGACCCAGGTGTCAGGCTATCTGGGAAAGGGCTTTCTAACAACCCCCAACCCTTCTGGGCTGGGGATGTTGGTCTGCCTGGAACCAGCTTCCACTTTCAGTTTTCTTGGAGAAGCTGAGGGCTGACTGGAGGCAGAAAGCTGTTGTCCCGAACTCCCAGCATTAGCCGGTTGAGATCACGGCACAGCCAGAAGTCTCTACTCAACAGTCGCCCATGTGTGCGCCCCTACCTTTCCTTCTGACCCATACCTACTGGGTCCCGACCATGACTTTCTTGAAAGTGTAGCCCCCAAATTCTCCATACCTCTGAATCTACTTCCTCCGATCCCTGCCTGCTACGTACAGACTTTCATTTCCTCTGGCAAGTTGTATCTCCAAAGGGATCTAAGGAAGCTCTAGGCTGCGTCCTTAGGCATCTAGGCTATAAACCCAGGGAGTCTTATCCCTGGTGTCCCTCCCGATTTAGGTATACAGCTCTCCACATGGGCAGTTATGTAGGATCCATTCCCCACCACCCTTGCCAGGGTCCCAAGTTTGTAATGGCTGAGAGAAAGACACGGAGAGAGAGACAAAAAGGGAGTCAAAGAGAAAAAGAAAGGAAAAGATAGAAATAGTAAAAAAAAGTGTGCCCTATTCCTTTAAAAGCCAGGGTAAATTGAAAACCTGTAATTAATGATTGAAGGTCTTCTCCGTGACCCTATAACACTCCAATACTACCTTGTTGTCAGTGTAAACAAGGGCGTAGCCTGAGAACGCTGAGGCCACTGACAACCTGGAGCTTTCCTATCAAAAATCCTTAACCCAGCAGATTTCCTAACAGGGGATTCAAATCTTAATTACCATACAAAGGTCTGACTAGACCTAGGAGGAACTCCCTTCAGGACAGAATGATAGATGGCTCCTCCCAGGTGATTGAGAAAAAACCCAGTGGGTATTCAGTAATTGATACGGAGACTCTTGTGGAAGCAGAGTTAGAAAAATTGCCTAATAATTGGTCTCCTCAAATGTGAGAGCTGTTTGCACTCAGCCAAGCCTTAAAGTACTTACAGAATCAAAAGAATATCTCAATCCTGACTCAAAAGGTTAGCTACACCCTCTCTGAAATGAATTTGCATAAGAACTGTTGTTTATAGGAATTGCATCTTGATGGGGCAGCTGAGTTGTTATGAAATACTCAGGAATCCAGTCCAGCCCTAGGACTCACCCCTGAGTGCACACGCAATATTGGGCACGATGGTAAAGGACCACTAGAATCCAGCAGCCCAGACCCCTTTCTTTGTGGTCAAGAAAGGCAAGAAAACAGGCACAGGACTGATACATCAGTGAGCGTAACTAATCCAATAAGCAGAGGTCCATGGGTGGTGATGCACCCTGGAAAGGAATAAGCATTAGGACTATAGCGGACGCTCCATGACTAACGCTCATCGGAAAATGACTAGGGGTGCTGGCATCCCTGTGTTCTTTTTTCAGATGGGAAACATTCCCCACCAAGGCAAAAACACCTCTAAGATGTATTCTGGAGAATTAGGACCAATTTGATTCCAACACGCTAAGAAAGAAATGACGTATATTCTTCCGCAGTACCGCCAGGCCACGATATCCTCTTCAAGGGGGAGAAAGCTGGCCTCCTGAGGGAAGTATAAATTATAACACCACCTGACAGCTAGACTTCTTTTGTAGAAAAGAAGGCAAATGGAGTGAAGTGCCATATGTACAAACTTACTTTTCATTAATAGACAACTTGCAATTATGTAAAAAGTGTGATTTATGTCCTACATGAAGCCCTCAGAGTCCACCTCCCTACCCCAGCGCCCCCGTGACTCCTTCCCCAACTAATAAGGACCCCCCTTCAACCCATACAGTCCAAAAGGAGATAGATAAAGGCGTAAACAATGAACCAAAGAATGCCAATATTCCCTTATTATGCCCCCTCCAGGCAGCGGGAGGAGGAGAATTCGGCCCAGCCAGAGTGCATGTACTGTTTTCTCTCTCAGACTTGAAGCAAATTAAAATAGACCTGGGTAAATTCTCAGATAACCCTGATGGCTATATTGATGTTTTACAAGGGTTAGGACAATCCTTTGATCTGACATGGAGACATATAATGTTACTGCTAAAGCAGACACTAACCCCAAATGAGAGAAGTGCTGCCATAACTGTAGCCCGAGAGTTTGGCGATCTCCAGTATCTGTTAGGTCAACGATAGGATGACTACAGAGGAAAGAGAACGATTCCCCACCGGCCAGCAGGCAGTTCCCAGTGTAGATCCTCATTGGGACACAGAATCAGAACATGGAGATTGGTGCCGCAGACATTTGCTAACTTGCGTGCTAGAAGGACTAAGGAAAACTAGGAAGAAGCCTGTGAATTATTCAATGATGTCCACTATGACACAGGGAAAGGAAGAAAATCCCACCACCTTTCTGGAGAGACTAAGGGAGGCATTGAGGAAGCATACCTCTCTGTCACCTGACTCTATTGAAGGCCAACTAATCTTAAAGGAAAAGTTTATCACTCAGTCAGCTGCAGACATTAGGAAAAAACTTCAAAAGTCTGCCTTAGGCCCAGAGCAAACTCAGAAACTCTATTGAACTTGGCAACCTCGGTTTTTTATAACAGAGATCAGGAGGAGCAGGCGGAATGGGACAAACGGGATAAGAAAAGGCCACCACTTTAGTCATGGCCCTCAGGCAAGCGGACTTTGGAGGCTCTGGAAAAGGGAAAAGGCTGGGCAAATCGAATGCCTAATAGGGCTTGGTTCCAATGCAGTCTACAAGGACACTTTAAAAAAGGTTGTCCAAGTAGAAGTAAGCCGCCCCCTCGTCCATGCCCCTTATGTCAAGGGAATCACTGGAAGGCCCACTGCCCCAGGGGACAAAGGTCCTCTGAGTCAGAAGCCACTAACCAGATGATCCAGCAGCAGGACTGAGGGTACCCAGGGCAAGCGCCAGCCCATGCCATCACCCTCACAGAGCCCCGGGTATGCTTGACCATGGAGGGCCAGGAGGTTAACTGTCTCCTGGATACTGGCACAGCCTTCTGAGTCTTACTCTCCTGTCCTGGACAACTGTCCTGCAGATCTGTCACTCTCCGAGAGGTGCTAGGACAGCCAGTCACTAGATACTTCTCCCAGTCATTAAGTTGTGACTGGGGAACTTGACTCTTTTCACATGCTTTTCTAATTATGCCTGAAAGTCCCATTCCCTTGTTAGAGAGAGACATTCTAGCAAAAGCAGGGGCCATTATACACCTGAACATAGGGGAAGGAACACCTGTTTGTTGTCCCCTGTTTGAGGAAGGAATTAATCCTGAAGTCTGGGCAACAGAAGGACAATACGGATGAGCAAAAAATGCCCATCCTGTTCAAGTTAAACTAAAGGATTCCGCCTCCTTTGCCTACCAAAGGCAGTACCCCCTCAGACCCAAGGCCCAACAAGGACTCCAAAGGATTGTTAAGGACCTAAAAGCCCAAGGCCTAGTAAAACCATGCAATAGCCCGTGCAATACTCCAATTTTAGGAGTACAGAAACCCAACGGACAGTGGAGGTTAGAGCAAGATCTCAGGATTATCAGTGAGGCTGTTGTTCCTCTATACCCAGCTGTACCTAGCTCTTATACTCTGCTTTCCCAGATACCAGAGGAAGCAGAGTGGTTTACAGTCCTGGACCTTAAGGATGCCTTTTTCTGCATCCCTGTACATCCTGACTCTCAATTCTTGTTTGCCTTTGAAGATCCTTCAAACCCAACATCTCAAATCACCTGGACTGTTTTACCCCAAGGGTTCAGGGATAGCCTCCATCTATTTGGCCAGGCATTAGCCCAAGACTTGAGCCAATTCTCATACCTGGACACTCTTGTCCTTTGGTACGTGCATGATTTACTTTTAGCCACCCATTCAGAAACCTTGTGCCATCAAGCCACCCCAAGTGCTCTTAAATTTCCTCTCTACCTGTGGCTACAAGGTTTCCAAACCAAAGGCTCAGCTCTACTCACAGCAGATTAAATACTTAGGGCTAAAATTATCCAAGGGCACCAGGGCCCTCAGTGAGGAACATATCCAGCCTATTACTGGCTTATCCACATCCCCAAACCCTAAAGCAACTAAGAAGGTTCCTTGGCATAACAGGTTTCTGCTCAATATGGATTCCCAGGTACGGTGAAATAGCCAGACCATTATATACACTAATTAAGGAAACTCAGAAAGCCAATACCCATTTAGTAAGATGGACACCTGAAGCAGAAGCAGCTTTCTAGGCCCTAAAGAAGACCCTAACACAAGCCCCAGTACTCAGAACAAGAAATAGAATAGGGAACCTCACGAGGACATAGTTTCCTCCCCTCAGGATGGCTAGCCACCGAAGAAGGAAAAATACTTTTGCCTTCAGCTAACCAATGGAAATTACTTAAAACCTTTCACCATACCTTTCACTTAGGCATTGATAGCACCCATCAGATGGTCAAATCATTATTTACTGGACCAGGCCTTTTTCAAACTATCAAGCAGATAGTCGGGGTCTGTAAAGTGTGCCAAAGAAATAATCCCCTGCACTGCGGGCCATACATTTCAATCCCTGTATCTTTAACCTTCTTGTTAAGTTTGTCAGCCACTGGGGCAAATGTTCAAAGTGCAGGTCACCTATCCCAGTCCATGCTGACTGAATCAGAAAACCTGCAGATTCCACAAGCATAGATTTTTCTGATGCACACTGAAGTTTGAGAAACACTGGTTTCAAAACATTACCTAATAGGAAAAGCTGTGGAGTATTTTTTTGGAAAGAGAATGACTTAAATTTCAAGAAATAAGTGACAATTAGAGGCTAAAGCCCAGTAGGGGGGAAAATAAGCCCTATTTCCACTTCTAGCAAAGATAATTATTTAGTGGCTTAGGTAAGAAGCTGTGCCCTGATCGTAGCCATCAGCTTAGAGAAATGAGCACTAATAAGTGCTAGGAAATGTTCGGCATATGAAATTCAAATGTGCTAACAAAAGTAAAATGCTTTCCCTTTAGAATTTGTGGACTAGAATGTATGTAGCAGACATTATTCCAAATCAACAGAGATTAAATATACCAATGTGAACATCACCTTATATATTAAATAATTAACTTTAATTTTTAAAATTAATATTCCATCAAGGTATCTGCATTTCTCACAAACAGTAGCTCTCTAACTTCAATGAGTAGAAGAAATCACTTAAGAAGCTTGTTAAAATGTATATGTTCTAGACTCCCTCTCCTCCATTGATTTTTTTAGGTTAGAGATCAGCCTAGGATTTTAATGAGATTTCCAGTTGATTTAGAAATGGTGTTAGAAAGGCTAACCTGACTGGGCACGGTGGCTCATACCTGTAATCCCAGCACTTTGGGAGGCTGAGGCGGGTGGATCACCTGAGATCAGGAGTTCAAGCGATCAGCCTGATCAACACGGAGAAACCCCATCTCTACTAAAAATGCAAAATTAGCCGGGCCTGGCGGCTCATGCCTGTAATCCTGGCTACTCGGGAGGCTGAGACAGGAGAATTGCTTGAACCCAGGAGGCAGAGGTTGCAGTGAACCGAGATCACGCCATTGCACTCCAGCCTGGGCAACAGAGCAAGACTCCATCTCAAACAAAAAAGAAAGGCTAACTTTTGAAAAACAAACACTTAGGAAGAGTCTGACCTCTGACCAACGACTCTCTCTTCCCCCACCAAAAAAAAAAACAAAAACAAAAAACACTCAAGACAATTTATTCAACCAAACTTCCTACTTAGCTGCACATTGAATTAATACTCAGTGACTAATTTAATATCATATACCCATTTCCAGAGCCATGAACACAGTAACAATTGTAAGTTCCCAGAATTGAATTTTTTTGCCCGTAATTATTACAAGAAGAAGCTTAATAGTAAATCAACTTAGGGTGGTACTCTGGTCCTGTGATGTGTGAGTACACACATGTAAATCAAATGCATTAATACATTAAATTTCAGTTTTCTGGATTTCTGCATACAGGACAATATAAGTGGAATGGATGTTGGTCATGCTTTTTGGTTACTCAATAGTTTTTGAGCTCTGTTCCCACTGAAAAGGTAAAGAACGTACCATCCCAAAATATGCAAAATAGGTATATGATTATTTCGAGTAGAAAACATTAGAGAAATTGTAGTTTCAGAGAGAGCTAGCTGATTTGTGTCTTCCTGCAGGCTTGGTCTTCCTGAAGGCAGCAAGCCATGAAGGGGTACACGTCTCATACCAGGGTGAGAAAATAGCTCTTATTACCAGACTGGGAACTGGGCACTACAATAGACCTGAATAAATATATTTATAGAAATAACCCTTATCTTCCACTAGTTTCACACACACCCACACTCACATATTTTGTAGTGACTTCCCTAGAAACTTGCTGTTCCAGGCTGGGCACGGTGGCTCACGCCTGTAATCCCAGCACTTTGGGAGGCTGAGGTACATGGATCACAAGTTCAGGAGTTCGAGACCAACCTGACCAACATGGTGAAACCCCATCCCTACTAAAAATATAAAATTATCAGGGTGTGGTGGCATGTGCCTGTAATCACAGCTACCTGGGAGGCTGAGGCAGGGAATCGCTTGAACCCAGGAGGCAGAGGTTGCAGTGAGCCGAGGTCATGTCACTGCACTCCAGCCTGGGTGACAGAGTGTCACCAGAAAAAAAAACAAAACAAAACAAATTTACTGCTCCTAGCCAGGTCCCCTTTGTTCTGTCATTACCTCTCAAATTTATCATTCTTTATCTGATAAGTATAAAAGCATTTTTCTTTGACCACTTCTTCAGACTCCACTTTCTTGTGAAGATATCCATCTATAATTGCCTGACAGGTTCTTCCTGCCCACTGCACAGACAAAACCAATTCACTAAGACGATAATATTGCAGTAGAGAAAGCATTTCATTATTGCAGAGCTAGCCAAGAAGGACTAGGGTTATTAATATTACTCAAATAAGTCTCCTTGAGAACTCAGAGGATAGAGTTTTTATGGACAATTTGGTGGGCAGAGGGCTAGAGAATCAGTGCCACTGATTGGTTGGAAATGAAATCATAGGGGTGTGGAAAATGATTCTCCGTCAATCTTTGGGTGAGGGCCACAGGACTGGCCTGAGTCATGAGTCCCAGGTCTGGGTGGGGTCAGTTGGCTACCAGAATGCAAAAGTCTGAAAAAAGTCTCAAAAGATCAATCTTAGGTTCTACAATAGTGATGTTATCTATAGGAGCAATTGGGGAAATCTTGAATCTTGTGACCTCTGGCCGCATGACTCTTAAGCAGTAATGAAGATTATAGAACCTGTGCCTACCAGAATTGTAGCAGAATTCAGGCTCCTCCCATAATCCTAATTTCATGGCCTTTCATTAATTTACAAAGGTGGCTTTGGTTCCTAAGCAAGTAGGGAGTTAGTTTTAGGGAGGGACTATTATCATCCTTGCTTCAAAGTTAAGCTATAAACTAAATTCCTCCCATGGTTAGCTTGGTCTATAGCCAGGAATGAGTGAGAACAGTCAGCCTGTGAGCCTAGAACCAAAATGGAGTCAGCTTTTCTAGACTTCTCTCACTGTCATAATTTTTGCAAAAGCGGTTTCACATCCATATACATGTAAAGCTAATAAAATTTATGTGCTTTTCTCTTGTTAATCTGCTTAGTATTAATTTGATTTCTAGATCCAGCTAAAAAGCCCACTAAGACCTAAAAGGGGTCCCCTAAACTACATTTGGGGAATTTTCCCCATCATTCATCTTCTCTTCAAGATGGAAGCCCTCCACCAACTTCCCTTAAAACTAGTGCACAAGGAGCATTATTTTCACAGGAAGAAGGTGGTACTGGGTGAGTCCAGTCAGCAAAGAGATGTGGCTGGATCATGATGGAGAGATGCCAGCTTTCATAGGTAGCATTGGCAAAAGCGCGAGGGCAGAGAGAGATGCCAAATGCAACACAGAGGATCTTTGGTCTTTGGCAAGCACCATTTGAATGGTGTGGTGAGATCTGAAATCAGAGTATCAGGGACACAGAACACACTGGAATAGAAAAGATATTGGTGCATTTAGGTTTACAGGTAGAAAGCAATTAGGGAAGAAGTTGATGATATAAAGGGGATAACTGTTGAATCAGGTATGGGAGCAGATGCAAATAATAGCATTACTTTTCTTACACTTTATACAAGGCCCACTGATTCCTACTACTGATTCCATGAAAGAGGAATGTGTTAGTCCATTCTCACATTGCTATAAAGAACTGCCCAAGACTGGATAATTTATAAAGAAAAGAGGTTTGATTGACTCACAGTTCTGCATGGCTGGGGAGGACTCAGGAAACGTACAATCATGGTAGAAGGCAAAGGGGAAGCAAGGCACATCTTACGTGGTGGCAGGAGGAAGAGAGAACTAAGTGGAAGTACTATACACTTTCAAACAACCATCTCTCATGAGAACTCACTTTAACAAGAGCAGCAAGGGAGAAATCCACCCCCATGATCCAATCACCTCCCACCTGGCCTTTCCTCCAACACTAGGAATGACAATTCCACATGAGATTTGGGTAGGGACACAGAGCAATAACGATATCAAGGTTTTATGTACATTTTATGGGTAAGTAAAGAGGCTCAGAGAAATTAAATAATGGGTTATCCAACCGAGAAGAGACAGAATAGCAACTCAGCTGGCTCCAAAGCTCATCACCTTGCTTCTACACCAGAAGACCAAGAGGTCCAGTAGAATGGTTGGACTTAAAAGGAGGGAGAAGACCTCATTTACTGGAGGGAAGAAGGGAAATACTAATATAAGTTTCTAGATTTAATGACGTAGGAGGAGAGCAAACAGTCTGCTGTTTAGTAGGGGAGTAGACGAAAGTGAAGTGATATTTGAAAATATAAAGTTATGTGCTTTCTATAGGCTCTTAGGGAAATTCAATCTTGAGGAGATGTAGGTATTTGAAGAAAGTAGTGACAGTTACTGAGGGACTTGAGGGACTAGATAAGGAAACTACGTATAGAGATAAATTATGGTGCAACTGAGGTTGGAGATAATTAATTGGAAGTAGCTCCAGTTCTTAAAATTCTAGACTGTTTTCTTTAACAGCGCTCAGTCTCTTAACTGTAAATTTGTAGAAACACTCAGCATTTTTTTTCAGTGAATCAAGCAGGTCATGGATGCATGGAAATTGGAATTATTGGAAAGAGGTTTATAAGTGATTGGCCATGGAAATTAAGGTTTAGTGAGGAAGAGAAACAAAAGGGGAGACAGAGCAGGAGACAACCAGGGGTGGAAGGTTGGGGAACAAAGGAATTAAAAGACTAGACATGGCAGAGGACCTTTGATATGGTTTGGCTGTGTCTCCACCCAAATTTCATCTTGAATTGTAGCTCCTATAATCCCCACATCATGGGAGGAACCCGGTGGAAGGTAACTGAATCATGGGGGTGGTTACTTTTATGCTGTTCTCATGATAGTGAGTTTTCACAAGATCTGATGGTTTTATAAAGGTCTTTTCCATCTTTTGCTCATTTTTTTCCTCCTTCCTGCTGCCGTGTGAAGAAGGACGTGTTTGCTTCTCCTTCCACTATGATTCTTAAGTGTCTTGAGGCCTCCCCAGCCCTACGGAACTGTGAGTCAATTAAAACTCTTTGCTTTATAAATTACTCAGTCTCATATATTTATTCGTAGCAGCATGAGAACGAACTAATACAACATTTTAAAATTTTAATTTCCAATTTTTTTAAGAGACAGGATCTCTGTCACCCAGGCTGGAGTTCAGAGGTGCAATCATAGCTCACTATACCCTGGAACTCCTGAGCTCAAGCAATCCCCCCACCTCAGTGGTCTGAGAAGCTGGGACTATAGCTGGGAGCCACTGGGCCCAGCTGTGGCAGAGGAATTTCAATCCTGTTTGCTCAAAATTAATCTTGAAACAAAGACAGAAGCAGCTGTCCATCTTTGGACCAGAAATCTGACCACAGTAATTCAATCTAATTGGGTTTTTTCTGTCATATAAAAATGCAGAATTAGGCAGTCCAGGTAGGTTCAGTGCATCTACCACATCATCAATACTCCAAACTCTATCACCCTGTTCTTGTCCATTAACCTGTGGTTTTCATTTTCATGGTTTTGAAGGTGATTAGAAGTTGTGCATAGTTTGGTTCTTCCCAAGAACCCTACCCCAAAATATTGTTTTTTTTCTTTTTTGAGAAGGAGTCTGGCTCTGTCGCCCAGGCTGGAGTGCAGTGGCCGGATCTCAGCTCACTGTAAGCTCCGCCTTCTGGGTTTCCGCCATTCTCCTGCCTCAGCCTCCTGAGTAGCTGGGACCACAGGCGCCCGCCACCTCGCCCGGCTAGTTTTTTGTATTTATTAGTAGAGACGGGGTTTCACCGTGTTAGCCAGGGTGGTCTCGATCTCCTGACCTCATGATCCACCCATCTCAGCCTCCTGAAGTGCTGGGATTACAGGCTTGAGCCACCACGCCCGGCCTATTTTTTATTTTTGAGACAAAGTCTCACTCTGTCACCCAGGCTGGAGTGAAGTGGCATAATCTTGGCTCACTGCAACTTCTGCCTCCTAGGTCCAAGCAATTCTCCTGCCTCAGCCTCCCAAGTAGCTGGGGTTACAGACATGCGCCACCATGGCCTGGCTAATTTTTATATTTTGGGTAGAGACAAGGATTCACCAAGTTGGCCAGGCTGGTGTTGAACTCCTGACCTCAAGTGATCCACCCACTTTGGTCTCCCAAAGTGCTGGCATTATAGACACGAGCCACCATGCCTGGCCTAAAGAAAACATTTTAAAAGAAAAGAATAATTATTAACTACAATAACACATACAGAAAAGTACTAAAAAAATGTAATCATAGAATACTATGTGCTTATTAGAGCATAATATTTATGGTCATAATAACAAAGACACCTAATATGGATTTCACAAAAAGTTGACATATGACATTAAAAGGATGGAGGGAAGAAATGGATTGTGAAATAAACTCCTCATTTTCTGAAACAGGAAGTCAAGAGAGGGGTTCTAAGAGTAATGAAGGCCGGGCGCAGTGGCTCACGCCTGTAATCCCAGCACTTTGGGAGGCCGAGGCAGGCGGATCACGAGGTCAGGAGATCGAGACCATGGTGAAACCCTGTCTCTACTAAAAATACAAAAAATTAGCCGGGCCTGGTGGCAGGCACCTGTAGGCTCGGGAGGCTGAGGCAAGAGAATGGCGTGAACCCAGAAGGCGGAGCTTGCGGTGAGCCGAGACCACACCACTGCACTCCAGTCTGGGTGACAGAGGAGACTCCGTCTCAAAAAAAAAAAAAAAAAAAAAAAGAGTAATGAAAAGAGACAGCAACAATCAGGTGTGGTGGCTCACTCCTGTAATCCCAACTATGTTGGGAGCTGAAGAGGGAAGATCATTTGCGGCCAGGAGTTCAACACTGGCCTGGACAATACAGTGAGATCCCATCTCTATAAATAAAAAGTCAAAAAAATTAGCCAGGCATAGTGGTATATACCTGTAGTCCCAGCTATTTGGGAGGCTGAGGCAGGAGGGCTGCTTGAGCTAGGAGTTCGAGGTTGCAGTGAGCTATGAGCCACCACGTTGTGGCCTGGGCATCTCTATTAAAAATAATGAGATTGCAATAGTATTTAGAGATAGGAAAAGAGATATACACCAGCGTGTCTGAAAGTGGTTGCCTCAGTAAGAGGAAGAGAGATGGAGGTCAAAAGGACAAAAAGTTGGTTTCCTTATAAGCCTTTTTTCCCTATTTGATCTTCTTTTTTTTTTTAAAGGCAGAACAGAATAAGGACAGAGTGGGGATGAGAGCCTTCTATTCAAAGTATATTTCTCAACATCAGCTGGGAGCTTGTTAATGCAGTGTCTCCAATCCAGCCCAGACCTACGGAATCAGCCTGCATTTTAACGCCATCTCCTGGTGATTCATATGGCCGTTGTCATTTGAGAAGCATTTGTCTACTAGTCACAGAGCAGGGGACCTGAGATGAGGTGCAGGTGTCTATCGCTGTAGTAAAGGTGAGGAACTGAAACAAGATTCATAAGTACACAAGATTCTGAACTCAGCCCATCATTCGAGGTAACTTCACCCTTTTCCCTTATACCTTCTTAACATCACTGCTCTGTGTTTCTGGCAAGTCTTAATCTTGTTTCCCAAATTTCCTGCCCTGATCATCACTTTTGTGACAATCTGGTTTGAGTTTGACCTCTTTACTTCACAAAATCTATCTTTACAGATTTTGTCACATGGCAGTTGCACGTATTATTTTTCTCAAATTGTTCCTGTTTATTTAATTACCAAGACCATATAACTCACAATAGATTAGATGCTCAAGAAAGCTTAACAATTGGGTTCTTTCAAATCTTCAAGTTATATGCCAGAACAGATGAATGAAGAACTGTATGTAGACCAGTCTCTGCTCTCCAGGAAAGGAAAGAAAATAAGATTACAGATAAGAGCTTTGATGGGGTAAATCCACAATTATAATTGCTCTTAGTGGTCCCTGGGTGTCATGGCTCACACCTGTAATCACAGCACTTTGGGGGGCTGAGGCAGGAAGACTGCTTGAGCCAACGAGTTTGAGACCAGCCTGGGCAACATAGTAAGAACCTCATCTCTACAAGAAATTAAAAAATTAAAAGTTAGCCAAGTGTGGTGGCATGTACCTGCAGTCTCAGGTACATGGGAGGCTGCCGTGTGGGAGACCACTTGAACCCGGGAGTTCAAAGCAGCAGTGAGCCCTGATTGTGCCACTGCTCTCCAGCTTTGGTGACAGAGCAAGACCCTTTCTCAAAAAAAACAAAACAAAACAAACAAACAAAAAAAACACAAGAACCCTCCCATCAAGACAGTGGCCCTCTAATGATTCCACTAGAAGTGAGGACTAAGCTAAGTAGGTGTTAGTTAGATCAAAAGAAACCTTTGATTTCCAGTCCCACTAAACTATGCCTTTATTATATTTTTTTATCCCAAGTTTTGAACGATTTGTAAAGCTTCTCTAAATGTTGAGTCTGGTTTAAGTATAAAATTAAATTTCCTTCAGACACATAAAAATTACAACTCTATCAAAAGCTAATTTTGAAGCTATTTGGAAGCAAGGCTTAATTACAAAGTTTCAAAAGAAAACCCCTCTATGATTAAAGATCTTAGTTCCTTTATTAAAGTGAAAATTAATCTATGCAAATTAGCTTCTCTTTGAAGTGACCCATGTGTGTTAGTCAGGGTTCTCCAGAGGCACAGAACAGGATATATGTATATATGAAAGGAAATTTATTAAGAATTGACTCACAGAGCAGTCTTGAAACTGATATGAATAATTTTTTTTATACCATAATCCAATTCTAGTTATCTTAATTGAATTTAAAACTTTTTCAATTGCATTAAATTTACAAAAAAGTTCTTCCTCATTATACTAAAGCATTTCCAGTACTCAGATACTGAATGAGTAAAATCATTTTATTGGCTCTTTTAATTAACTCCTTCAAATGCACATTGTTTAAAAACTGACTAGGTCAAAAATAGTTACGCCTGCAGGTTGACCTACTCGGACTCTGCCAAACTCCTTCAAGTTCAACATAAATTGACAATTTCAGAGTATAAAGTCAATGTTATGGAAACACTGCTCCTCCTTTTCCATGGGGCCAATCTGGGCAATTTTTTCATTAAAATTCTTCTTCTGCCTGTTTGCTGCGGGACTCCTTGAGCTGCTGTAGCCGCTCCATAGTTTCAGAAATGGTGCGTTCCCCGTGGACCTTATTGTCTCTTGTGCGGATATTAACAGTGCCACTGATTTTCTCTTTTTCACCAACAACTAAAACAAATACACAAAGCTTTGTCAGACTTAATCTAAGATATGGAAGGATTCACACTGAACATCTGAAAAGAAATGATCCTAGGACCCACCCCATAGCTTCTGACACATTAAAAGGTACAAGTGACCACGTGTTAATATTTAAAAGAAACTCTTTGCAATATCTAAAACTACTACTGTGCTTATTGAGTCAATCTAGACAACTTAAAATAATAATAAAACCCTAAACATCATGAATATCTTTTTCAAGTAATTCCACATGAGGAATTATCTTAAGAAAGTAATCAAACAGATGTATTTAAAACAATGTGTCTTCATCCTTGATATAGCAAAATATTTTTTCACAAACATCCATGATTATTTAAGTGAAAAAAAAAACAACCAAAAAAACCAGTATGTATGCAAGAGCCTATTTTTATAGTTATTATGTATTAAAATATATAATAGAAAAAAATCAGGACTGGAAGGAACTAAATTCTTGATTACAATTCACTTAAGTCTGTCTCAAGGTTTCAGTAGATTTTCCTGATGTCTGGCAAATTTTCTTTGTTAAGTTTCCATTCTTACCTAAAATGAAGTTATACTGTGCTAACTGTGCATTTCGAATCTTCTTATTCAATGTACAACCTGGATCCAGATCAATGTCTGCCATGAATTTGGCATCATGGAATTGTTGCCGTACCTATTGTAACAGAGATACAGAATTTGTCAGATCTAAAATTAGAATTATATTTTGATCTTACATGATTTTACTGAACACAGGGATCAGGACTTCCTGGGTGAACTTCCAGCAATTTAAAGCTGGCAAAACTGTCTTAGATAATATTATTCACTGCCATTTTTCCCCCCTTTTTGAGAAAAAGGCTAGCTCCTCTTTACTACCTCAGGTCATGTGTATTAAGTAAACAATATCTTCAGTATTCTTCTTTTCCAAAAAAGCAATACACTAGATTACATTTTATTAATTTTACATTAACTAAACTTCCCATTAACATGATAACCTATTAACATGACAAAAAGACCTAAATGAATAATTTTATTTCACTATCATTTCATATGAACCTCAGATTACAGATATGAAAAATATCACATGATCAACACCTGAAAAAAATGATCTTCAACTGAATAAATCTTAACTTCTGAGTATCAGAAAGTTTATCAGATTATCATAGGCATTAGTCCCTTAACTTCAAAATAGAATAATATTTAATAGTCTAAAAGTAATTTAGATTAGAACAAAGTAACAATGAGTCTAAAAAATGTTTCGCCGCGCCTGGTGGCTCATGCCTGTAATCCCAGCACTTTGGGAGGCCAAGGCGGGCGGATCACCTGAGGTCGGGAGTTCGAGACCAGCCTGACCAACATGGAGAAACCCTGTCTCTACTAAAAAAATACAAAATTAGCGGGGCATGGTGGTGCATGCCTGTAATCCCAGCTACTTGGGAGGCTGAGGCAGGAGAATCGCTTGAGCTGAGGAAGCGGAGGTTGCTGTGAGCTGAGATCGCGCCATTGCACTCCAGCCTGGGCAACAAGAGTGAAACTCCGTCTCAAAAAAAAAAAAAATGTTTCTGTTCAACCTGCTATAAGAGTTGGGCATTTTACATTCAAATCACCCCACACCTGGCAGAAAACTGTTTCCTTACAGTGGCCATTAACCCAAAGGAAGAACAGAAGAGTTGGAGGAAGCTGGTGTTCCTTCCTCATCTCTGCCATAGGGACAGTATCCTTGGGCTTTCACAAAAAGCCAATGTGAGCAGTGACTGTCTATCATCTTTTTGTAGACACAGAAGTTATACTGTCGACTAGCAGAATCACCACAATTCCACCCAGACCACTTAGAAGAAGGGTCAGAGTTTCTGGAAATCCTGGTCAGAAAGCAGAATGAATTTTTCCAGGAAAACATCTTAAGTACAGCTGAAGGTGAAACAGTAACTACCATACTCAAGAATCACCAGTAAAACCAGCATTCTCCGGTTGACCTAGGTGACAAAATATTTCTTTCAATTTTTGATTGAAAAGGATTCTAAATGATCTACAACACATTCATTTCTCAAATGCGAGTTATGTGTAAACCAAGGGTTATTTATGTATGTCAATGTTTATTTCTATAAGGTATACTTTTTGAAACAATCTAGGTGACTTTGCCTATACTGTGCACAAGCTTTAGCATATTAACTAGTAGATTTTTAAGCCATAGTGATCACAAACCAATTAACCTGTTGAAATTTTGTAACACCCATTTCAGAAGGGTCGTTACAGAATTTTAGAATGCCAAGATAGGTCTACATCTTCAACTGATAACTACTTTAAAGAATAAAGCATCAGTTTTTTTCATTTTTCTCAACATGGGTCCTGTGTGTGCCTGTGAGATGGGCAATTCTGCAGTTAGGGAAGTGGCCTGATAATTACAGGGTGTTTAACATGTCTACTCTACAGTTATTAGGTATCGGGAGTACTGCCCTGTCTTCTCTCCCCACAAACGAAAAACTTACCACCACGTAATCTGGAGTATCACCCTACCCCCAAAGGGAAGTGGGGAAGTCAGTGATGTCTCCAGTTGAGAACTCAGTTAACCAATACAGAACTTTTTCCTACTGTGTGAGCTTTCACATACAAATAAGACAAAGTGCACTCAACCCTAGAACATTAACTTTGATTCTCATCATTTGTAACTAAAACTACTGTGTGCAGTAATAGTAATAGGAATAGTCTGAATGGTTTATCTACTAGATGGTTTAGTGTTCATTTTTTTTTTTTTAAGAGATGGGGTCTCACTATGTTGCTCAGGCTGGAATGCAGTGGCTACTCACAAGCACAATCATCACACCCTGAACCCTCAAAGATCCTCCTGCCTCAAGCCCCCAAGTAGCTGGGACTACAGGTATGCACTCCATGCTCAAGTTCATTTATTTCTTAAGGGTAATTAAGACCTGAGTGTGGTTTATTCTGATGGTATGGAGACAGGATGGCTTTGATGTTATGGTATTGTTCACTGATCAACTTTTAATAATTTGAAATTCCTTAGTATGGAATTTTCACTACGGCAGAACAGATTGTTATATGCTTTAAAGTGAAGTTATGAATGGTTATACATTTGTTGGTTACGTTTTTTGGGGGTAGGGGCAAGACACTGGTCTGCTATGCTACTAACCTGGAAAAAAGTTTCAAATAGCTGAAGAAATTTACATTAAAATGAAGCAAAATTACTCTTTGAGTCAAAGAGCAGCTTCAACTGTATTTTGAACTGGAATTTACCTATCATACTGAAGTACCTGATATTTGCTAATTTGGTTTTTTAAAATACTAAATACTAAAATATACAAGTGTAACTGGGTATGGCGGCTCCTGCCTGTAGTCACTGCTACTTGGGAGGCCGAGGTGCGAGGACTGCATGAGCCCAGGAGTTTGAGGTTACAGTGAGCCAGGCATTGTACCACTGCACTCCAGCTGGGGCAAGAGGAAGATCCCATCTCTTAAAATGAATACAATAAAATATACAAGTGTACCTAAAACACTATCCAAATATGTCTTCTGATTATGGAATCATGTAGAAAAGCATTACAGAAGAAATATAATCTATTCAGGCTTAACAAAGATTAAAAATAGTAACATTTCTCTACATCACAACAGCTCGATTCACCAAGAATATAGGGCTTATGTGATCTGAAAAGCTTAACAGATACTAAGTTGAAAGAAAATTCACATCTAAGGCTTACCTTTTGGGCATATTCATCACAGGTTGGTCCCACTGGAACTACCATTACCTGGCGAGGGGACAGCCAAAAGGGCCTTTGAAAGAGAATAAAAATACTCAGTGTAGATGTGGGCACATTCACTAAACAGGGACAGCATATTTCTTAGTCTACTCTTCAGTATCTTTTCCTGGAACATGTAAGGACTACTTTTAAAACTTGGCTTAAAAAACCCCAAAATGAAAAATCCTATCCAATAAAGATTAAGGCGAGGAGATGCAGAAGAAAACTAACCCTACATAAGGAAAGTCTGTAACTACGATTTGTCTTGCTAAGCAGATAGCAAAACCAGTTGAGGATAGGACTATGCCTCACACTTTAATACATCACAAAACACTGTGAGAGGGGGTAACAAATTATTTAATAACTGCATGTAGTGATTAATTGTTCGAGTATTTTATTACTTATTCTTCACGGGGACACAGTGTCCTCAGTTTATTCAAAATCCATTTTGCACCACTCAGCAAATTGTAACTGATAATAACTGGTTATGGCACTTGGTAAAAATGAGAGTTTTCACTACTTATTAAAAAATAAGCCCATCCAATTCTCCCTTTGAAGCAATTCAAGTGTCAAATGCTTCTGATGCTGCAAACATCAGGCTAATGTTTCTCTCCATCATTCCTCTATTTTCAGTTGTTCTGTTATATCAGGCAAACATCAGGCAAAAGGCTAAAGTAGGCACTAAATTCTACCCTAATCATGGACTTTTCCCCACCTACAACAAGTTTAGCAGAGCAATTAGCTGAGGACTCCCTTAATTCTTGAAGTACCTTATAGAGCATGTGTCTCACACTTTATCTGACTTTGAAAAATCTAAAGAGATTATATCATTGACCAGTATGAAAAACTGTTCTAATTTCTGAAGTAACCAAGTTCAAATAAAACTGAAATGACAGTAATGTAAGATTAAACCAATGTACATCATTCTACAAAAGTGTTAAATCAATGAGATTAATATGGAAGGCTCTACACATGGGTGCTTTTATAACCCTGTGCTGCTTTCAAATGCATTGTGGGTCCAGAAAAAAACTGCTTAAGAAGTAAGATGAAAGTTATGTGGCCATGTATCTTGCCAACAAAAACGTAACCTCATAGAAACGAATCACAAAATGTTGATTAGTTTGGCATCTGTTTTAAAAAACGCTTGGCTTTTAAAAGATGTCAAAATACTTGCTTGTTATGATTAGCAAGGCTGAACGAAAAAAGCCATAAGCTTCCTCATTTATCTACGTAAAACCCAGCAAAGCCATCTAAATCCCAAAACAAAGTTACCAGAAAAGCATCCAAAACAATAAGTATACTTCTTAACAGAATACTAATCCCTAATTAGAAAGTATTACACAACATTCAAACAAACCAAGTTCTGGAATTAATTACTACTAGCATAAAAAGTTTGTGTTTAGATTATGATTCCTTATTTTTTAGTGAACACTTGTCATTAGTTAGAAGCAACTGACTGCAATCATTCTCCCTTTCCATCTGATAATTAAATCAAAAAGTAGACATTTCTTGTAGCCAATTTATACTAATCAGAAAAAAAAAAAAAAAGACAAAAATTACCATTTGCCCCCATAGTTTTCCGTGAGGATAGCAATCATTCTTTCCACTGACCCCAAGATGGCTCGATGAACAATCACTGGCCTTTTCTTATCATCACCATCGTGGCTACAAAGAAAAAGAATTTGTTTTGCCTTATCATATATATATATTTTCCCCCATATATCCCTGGAGAATATTCAGAGCAGACACCAGAAACTCACCTTACATAAGTAAGATTAAACCTGATGGGCAACTGAAAATCCAGCTGGATGGTCGCACACTGGTGGTACCGCCCAATCGCATCTTTAATCTGTATGTCAATCTAAGAGGCAAAGACTGGGTTATTATAAAATGCCAGTGATACTAACGTGGAGTTCAATAGTTGGATTAGGGCTGATTTTTCTTTTTCCCAACTTCTTTCGAAGCCATATCCTCTTCATCCACAAGTGAAAATCATATTATCCGAATACACTTCAGTGCTCACCTTTGGACCATAGAAAGCTCCGTCTCCAGAGTTTAACTCCCACTTTTCACCAAATTCATTCAGACTGTTTTCAAGTTGCTGAGGATAAAGCAAAAATTTTTTTTAATTGCAATTTCCCTTCTTCCAGCCTGAGACTAAAAATACAGTAATTACTTTCATAGATCAATATTCTCTGCTTTAGAATTTTGTCCACCTGAACATATGCTCACATCAACCCCTTTTTAAAGCTTATAGCTTGATAACTGAAAAAAGCCATTAAATTCAACCATTCCTAAAATACACAAAGAAAAAAACTAGCTTACTCAAACCTAGGAACCATTTCCAATTTCCTTTTATCCATTTAAAGAGGCTTGGCTTTCTTACATCTCGGAACAAGCCAATTTCAAACAGTATTCAAAAGCATGCTGAAAAATACCACTTACTTTCTCAGCTTGGTCCCATACTTCAATATCTCCAAGGAATTTTTCCGGGCGAGTAGAAAGGTTCAGTTTAAAAGAAAATCCAAATACGCTATATACCGTACGTAGAAAATCCAAACAACCTTTTATTTCATCTTCAATCTTTAAATTAAAAAAAAAGAAAAAAGAAACAGTAGTTATTTTCCTTGAGTTTCTTGACACTTCTTTCAAAGTATTTTATTCCCCAGGGTCTCATACCTGCTCCATGGCACAGAATATGTGAGCATCATCCTGCTGGAATCTTCGTACCCGGGTGAGTCCTGTGAGTGCTCCAGACAGCTCATTCCTATGAAGTACCCCAAAATCAGCTAGCCGCAGAGGCAGTTCTCGCCAGGACCTTGGCCGATGATCAAACATAAGGCTGAAGAGAAAAAGAAAAGTCCACGGACACTTAAGAATAAAACTGCTTGTGTAATGTTATATTTAATTATATGAAATGTTGTCAAACAGCCACTGATTCTAGCTGTCCATCCAAGCAACATTTCTCAAATTCTGGGCTTCATACAGCAGTAAAAGCATCTGCATGAATAAAATAGCAAATAAGTTATAATTCAATGAACCACAGTGAAGAATAAAAAATGTATTCCAACAACTGAAGAATCTGGGAAAATTAAGAAGGAACTTAGTTGATTTCCTGGCCTATAATACAGCTTCTTCACAAAGATTCTTCTCTCACCTCCTCTGCCCTCCATGCCTGGCTAATAGTTGCTGCGGACACTGAGTTACCTGTATCCACAGCTCTCCTGTGTCTTCCCTTAAGCTGTTCTTCACCCAACTTTCAAAGATAGAAAGCAGAGCGGCCTCATGACAAGGAACATTTTCCAAGAATGCTGAGTCATTAGCAGGTTTTGACAGAACAAGTTTCTTTAAAAACAACAACACACTAGATAATTTGTTACACCCCTATATTCCATCTTCCTCTTTTATATTCTGCCTTGGTCACTGCTGTGATCCCAGTACCATTACTGAATGCCCATAGATCTGGAGATCTGGCGGGACACAGTGGCTCATGCCTGTAATCCCAGAGCTTTGGGAAGCCAAGGTGGAAGGATAGCTTGAGGCCAGGAGTTTGAGACCAGGCTGAGCAACATAGCAAGACCTCATCTCTACAGAAATAAAATTTTAAAAATCAGCTGGACATGGTGGCATATGCCTGCAGTCCCAGCACTCCAGTGGAAGACCTCTTAAAAAAAAAAAAATAGATCTGGGGATCTAATGAGGCACAGAAGATGTAATACAACAATGATGTTGCTTTTAAATGCTCTTCTGATCACATAATTTGTTTTTAATGAAAATGTTGTTAAAGGAGAGAACCACCCAGGATGAATTGTAGCATGTGAAAATCTTCAGTAGAAATTCAAAGCTGCCGAATACCAGTGTCCTGGGCAGTTCATGGGTTTCAAAGCAAACAGCTCCTTCTCCACCTCAAAGGAGAACATGTTCTCGCTGTAGTGCTGCCAGTGACCCGAGGTCATCCAGAGTCGGCTGTTGAAAATGTTTGGGGTGACTACCTCCTGGAATCCTCTTTTCCTATATTCACTCTGATAGAAAATAAACAGAAACATGTGTAGGCAAATAAATGCTCATACTTCAAGTGGGAGTAAAAACTTAAAAGAGAGATTTTATACTCTCTCATGAGAACGATGCACACATGCCATGATTAAGAAATCTCACTTCTAAGTATATACCGAAGAGAAAACTCTTGCCACATGTACATAAGGAGGCTTATAAAAGCAATGCTACTGCAGCATGGCTGATAATAAGGGACAATTATACATCAGTGTCCATCAGAAAAGGGTTGAGCACATTGTGGTAGTTACATAACAAAATAACATGTAGCACGTGAAAATAAACTGGATTTGTATGTCTCTAAAAATAAATCACAAGGCAGTCTGATACACAATGAGGCTTCCTATATGTAACACAAATACATAAATAATTTAAGGGTACACATACACAGGCTAGATGTAAATAACATGGACAAAAAGAATCCACGTCAACTTCAAAACAGTAGTTTCTTCTAGAAAGCTGGTATATGGTATACCAGTATATGGGTATATATAGCAGTATATGGAGGTATATGGATCAAAACTGGGTCCTAAAGAGAGGCTTTTTAAACAACTATTTTTTTTTTTAATATCGTGAACAAAAAAAAAGCAAATATAGTTCAAAATGAATCTTTGTTAAATTTGGGTAGTAAGTACACAAGATATTGGATATACTATTCTCTATAAAGTTATACTTGAAACATTTCATAATTTACAAAGGAAAAAAGCAATGTAAAAACCGTTTTTTCAAAGAAAATAGAAATCAATGATCAAAGTCAAAGAGGGCACAGAGCTCCTGTGTCAAGGACCACGGGTGCCCCTTCAAGCTCACCAGCTTCCATATGTATATGAGCAAAATCAACTACTAGGGATGATTTATGAGGCCACAGACTTCTACTTTTACTTACTGTTTTATATATTTCTTCTCAAATAGAGATTATCTTCCTTTTTAGTAGACCTTATTTAATAAAAATGATCATATACCCTAAATCTAAAGAAGAAAGCAATAAATATGACTTACCCTAATGAATTCAATAAGTGCATTATAAATGTAGGCTCCCTTTGGCAGAAAAAAGCAACTTCCAGGGCTGAGTTCATGAAAGAAATATAGTTCTTGGTCCTGGGTAAAAGAAAAGCAAAAGAATATTTATGTACGTCATGTATATGTGTGTGTGTATATACATGAATTTCAGTGTTCTTGAGCTCAGAATACGGTCATGATGTCCCATATTTCAATCAGTGCCAACTCTGAATCAAAGAAACCATGTCAGTGTTTCTGGTGGTACAGAATTGCAGCTGATCTACAATTTGGCAGACGTGTAACACATGCCCTGCTTGTTATATTCCTCAATCCAGTCAAGTTTCCCCAACAGTGGCAGGGAGGAAGGGTCCCTCAGTTCTCTATCCACTGCAGTACCTCTTATAGTTCTTAATTCCTTAAAGCTCCAAGATCTGAAAGTTTTTTCATTTTATTTATTTATTTTCTTAATAGGAGTGTCAGGAAGGAGACTGGGATAATGAAATAGATGATGGTAAAGTTGGCTGACTTTGGGTCACGGTGAAAGAAACACACCCTCCTACCTCCTTGCCCAACATCCCCCTCACCAAGTGCCCAAAAGCCCTCAGGGAAGGGCCCACCAATCGTTGCTGGCTGCCTCATGGCTGGAAAGTCAGGTAGTCAGGGGTGCAAGGCACTGGCTGCTAGCTTCAGCTCAAGCTTCATAACCTAACAGCCAAGGACCCCTGGCACGGAGTGCCTATTTTAGAGAGGAAAGTTTTATCTAGCCTAACTTCCAGTTTAGAGGACATTCAGCAGTAACAGAGATAATGGGTAGAGGAAATGACAGCACAGGATCTGTGTGTGACACGCTGTGTTACCTTGGGCAACAAGTAGGTTAATCTCTGTGGGACTCCGTTTCCACATTTTAAATGAGTCAGTGAGACTAGATGGTTTCCAAAGTCTAGTTCTCCCAGCTCTACGAGAAGCTGTTATACTTCTTTTACAGAAAACTGTAGATCATCAGCGTTTGTTCTGAATAAAAGTAGTTCAAATGCATTTTTGTGTGGTACTGAGCCCACTCCAGGCAGATAATGTGGACAATCAGCAAGTATTTATAGTTCGTACAGGACATAGCACCAGTTACTAAAAAGCTACAGCATCTCTTCAAAACAAAATTCCTAGTACTTCATACAGCTAAATTTCAAACTTCAAATGAAGTTCAAAACAACTCAGTCTACACATATCATTGTTCTTGAACATACCCTGCCAATTTTCCTATGATCTCGGTTTTTAGCTTCCTCTTGGAACTTCTCCCACTCTTTCAACATTTTAGGATCTGGGAATGAAATGCCATAAATTCTCTGCAGAGTCTCCATATCTGCTTTGCCTTCCCAGTATGTGGAAGAATTCTGAAAACAAGGATTAACCATGAAACAACATTCAAATTTGTAAACATCTCACTTATTTTAACTCACAATTGCTTTGAGGCCTTGTTAGAGTAGTTACTCATTCTGCAGCACAAAGTTGGCTGTTTACTTCCCTCGAAAATGCCCCTCCCTCAATTTGCAGGTGGGTGCAGTGGCTCACGCCTATAATCCCAGCACTCTGTGAAGCAGAGGCAGGAGGATCGCTTGAGCCCAGGTGTTCGAGACCAGCCTCGGCAACACAGGGAGACCCTGTTCTTTACACACACACACAAAAAAGGAAAATTACCCAGGCATGGTGGTATGTGCTTATGGTCGCAGCTACTCAGGAGGCTGAGGCGGGAGGACCGCTTGAGCCTGGAGTGCAGTGGCACAATCTCTGCTCACTGCAACCTCATTTCCCAGGCTCAAGTGGTCCTCTACGCTGTCTTTTTGGGGTAACACAGTGAGACCCATTCTACACCCCAACACCCCCAAAACTGCCCACCCCTCAATACTTAACCACAATTCCACAAACATTACTTTGCCTGCAAAGGCATTTCTCACAAAACGATTGAGCAAAAATAGAAATGAGCCAATAAAAAAAATCTTGAAATGACTCAATTATTCTCTTGATTTAAAGTGCATTTTAATAACCTCCACAAAATGTCTATGAAATAGTATAAAACTGGGTTCTGTTAAAAAGAACAACTTGGGAAATTATTAATTTAGACATACAAAGGGCAAAAGCACATACTCCTAGTGAGTCTCAAAGCTTTTATAGAGCCAGGATGGCCCATGCTGTATGATTTTGTAAAACCTCTATCCCCTGGGCTTGCTCTGGTAATGACAGCAAGTCAGTCACCCCTTGAGGGATTTCAATTATAAAAACCTGATGGCATACAGCTCCCAGTCAATAGACAGCATGAGAAAACATCGTTTCATGTGCAGCAGAAAATGGTAAAGAGAAATCAGTGAAAGTGTAAACACATATCTATTCCAGACAGATACACTCACATAGTCTTTAAAGTTACATTGCTTACTTTGTGTATTTTTAAAGCCTTAATTTTGCCCGTGTGTCTGACATGAGGACCCCGGCAGAGATCTATCAAAGGGCCACACCTAAACATAAAATGAAAGGAGTTTTAACAAACACAAAATGACATACATACCAGATACATTTAATGACATCTAATATTCTCACCTATAGACTGTGGTAGTTGGAGTATTCACCTTTTCATTCAATATCCGACATTTGAACTTGTTGTACTGAAAACAGGAAAAATTATTCTTTTAAAAGACTGTCCTTTAATTTTTACTTCTAAGTACTATAGGTAAAATGTAGCACTGTATGAATATAAATGTTGATATTTCATGTTTTAAAAATGTGTTGAAGGAATGGTTTGCTAGGGAAAAAAATGAAATAAAAATAATAATACTTAATGTTTTCTAAAGAACCAAATACGCTTCAGCTTAGTACACTGAACTCCAGTGCTGTCACTTCAACTAACATGAATAAATGATATTAACGGTGGGGGCCACACATTATGGTTCAATTTACCTTAAACATTGCCAGTAAAGTTTCTTTCTTAACTTCCAGTCTTTCAAAAGCTTGTTTTTCTTTAATGATTTTCTTACATAAAGACTCCAGAGAAGAGAAATCATTGCTAGACACACCCCTGAAGGAGAAGAGAGTATAATCTTTTCATTCCATTTGAATCACATCATGGCTTCAAAAAATGTTTATGTGGAAAAAATATTTGGAATACTTCAAGGGTTTTAATATCAAAAAATTAGACTATTGCATCATATCTTAGAATTCTAAACAAAACATTTTTCATAAGTAATTTTTACATTTTATATTTTCAGTGGCTTCTACCTTGGTCATCCATGGAGACCTTTCTCACTAGTGACCCCTTCCCACAACTCCATCACCAGGTTTTAAAGGAGAGGGGAGGACCAGTCTCCCTGAATTTCCCAAAACACCTTAGGACTCTACCTCCATCAATCTATAATAGAGGTCTCATTATTACTTCAAGGAAAATGCAACATTTCAAGTACCGATAATGGGCATAAGTGATGAAGAAGCAGCGAGAGCTATAACATTTCTCCTTTACTGAGAACTCTAAAAATAACTTATGGATCCATAGTCACTGACTTCAGTTTTCTTTATCTAGTTGACAGCTTACCCTTCCTCGAGGTACATGTCATAATAGAATCCATTTTCTATTGGCGGTCCATAACACAAACATCCACCATAGACTCTTTCCATGGCTTCACCCATTATGTGAGCACTGGAGTGCCAATACACCTGAAAATTTAAAGAAAAATGGCATGGTCTGAGTCTTGGCATACAAGTTGTCAATTAAGGTGATTGCCTGAAAGAGACATAATATTTATTACAAGTAAACCCAATATATAAAATCCTAAATTTCTAAATCTATAAACTACTGTGTGTTTCTATCCATAGCCAAAGTAATTCAAAAGGCTTCCAATTACTAAAGTGTATTTTTATTTTGGAAATCATCTGGTTTAGCTGTTTTCAAACAAATGAAACTAAACTTGCCATCACTAATTAAATAGCATTGATTTTGCTCTCTGAAAACAATTGCTCTCACAACGTGACTATCTCATTGACTGCAATGGCCCAGGTTCTACTGAGTCAATGTGCCCACAGCACCATGTCTCAGACACTGTGATCTGGTCTTTAGCTGGCTATGGAACATCACTTAGAAATTATATGTTGTTATTGGCCCAAAACAAAGGTGGTACAACCCGACCCCACAACACAACGACAAAACATAAGGACAAACATCTGTACACTGAAACCAAATGGCACTACTTGGTTTTAAAGTAATCACTGGGATGAGTCAGAATACACCCAAAGCAATGTTTTCAAGATTTAGTATTAAGGTACCAAAGTGACATTAAAAAATTCTCATAAGAAACTTGAGGACTCCAAAATACATTTGAAAACCACTAATCCACATACATAAGTGAACAATCATCACTAAAACAAAATACTTTGTTTCCCCTTATATGATACACAGCCATGAAGAATTAAAAAGAAAATCTTGTCATCAAATGCAGGTTGACTTTTATAGTGTTATCCAGCAGATTTGCATCTTAAGACGAAAAAGATACAGAAAAAAATACAGAAATTGTCCAATAAAGGGAGTGCTTTGAAGTAAGGTTCAAATTTATTTGTCAAATGTACGTATCTTGCTAAAGTGTTCATAGTTTAGAGGCCAGGCGCAGTGGCTCACACCTATAATCCCAGCACTTTGGGAGGCTGAGGTGGGTAGATCACTTGAGGTCAGGAGTTCGAGACCAGCCTGGCCAACATGGCAAAACCCCATCTTTAGTAAAAATACAAAAATTAGCCAAGCGTGGTAGCATCCTCCTATAATCCCAGCTACTCGGGAGGCTGAGGCAGGAGAATCGCTTGAACCTGGGCGGCAGAGGTTGCAGTGAGCCGAGAGCGCACCACTGCACTCCAGTCTGGGCGACAGAGCGAGACTCAATCATTTAAAAAAAAATTAAAATTAAAATTAAATAAAATAGTGTTCACAATTTAGAAAACAATTTTTACTTGTTTAATCAATGTTTAATAAAATTCCCAAAACATTTTCCCTATTGAAGTGTCTAGTAATGAAAAGACTTATTCAGCTTCACCTCTTTATTTTCTAAGGCAAGCACTTTTATTCTGTTCCCTAAATGAAGGACAAAATGAAGATTTCAAATATGACAATGAGGCAACAATAACTGTTTGCCACCCAATCGCAGCAGGACTGAACTGATGCAAACATTAATCTGCATCCTAAAATTCAATGAATACTAAATCAGCTACTTACTGCCTGAGCCTCCTCATCCTCAAACTTGAGAAGCTCCAAGGTACAATCTTCTTCCAGAGGGCGGTCCAGGTCCCACACAACATTATTTACTTTAGCAATAACGGTGTTGTCGGCCAGGCCTTGACTTAAAAGAAAAAAAATGTCCATACATATATAAGAACACAAGAATCTAATTTGAAAACAGGAAAATAAACACTATTTTTATTATGTACTGATTCTTTTATCGATGTATCTCTATTTTTCTGAAATATAACAATAAAAACAACAAACTCCAAAAATGTACCTAAGAATGTAACTGGAAGATCCTGAAAATGCAGAACACTATCATTTGACAGTGAATGCCTCCTGTTTAAGCAGATATGGCAACTCTGATAAATAAGCACGATCAATTGCCAATGGTTTGATTAATCTTAATTTCTCCAATAAATAAGTTTTTTTTTTTAAATTGTTTAGAGACAGGGTCTTACTATGTTTCCCAGGCTGGCCTCCTGGCCTCAAGCAATCCTCCAACATCAGCCTCCAGAGTAGCTGGGACAACTGGCACAAGTCACCACACCCAGCTTTCTCTTAATACACCCACCTTTCTCTTTCTACAAAGGTAAGCTATTTAGACTCCAAAGGGGGGGGCGGGGGAAAGGCCTACCAAATACTTCTCTGTTCCTCTTCTTGCTTAAAATGTACACCGGTTCCTTACTTTGACAGACAATGCTAACCTCAGAATAAATTCTGCAAATGCCTAAGATGATAATATTTATAATATAGAGGTAAAATGAAAGACTATTTAATAAAACTTTTCATAATGTGAGTAAAAATATTACACACCCAATATACAATATCAAACATAAAGTATCAAATGATGAAATATCAGAGCACACAGAGTGTAAAAGCCACAGGAGTTCTGAGGAGGCAAAGCAGCACAGGACAGAGTCATCTGGAAAGGCTTTGAGGATAAAGCACTCACAGGAAGAAAGCTGGGGGGCCATGGCATTCCAGATGAGGGAATGGCCACAGACACAAGCAGAGGTGCAAGTGAAGAAAGGTTTATGCAGGAAGCTGTGTGACTAGAGTAGAGTTGAGTAAGGTGAGCCAGATTATACATCTAAATGCACAGCTAGAGAAATAATAGTCTATAACAGCCTGGACATCTCAACGAAGGTAAGCAACATTCTAAGCTGTGAAGAAAAAGTATACACCTTTTACACTGTAAATCTCAAAGAAACCTACCACTAGAAGGCTTTAAGCTAGCTGGGCTTGCTGTGTTGGTGGTTCTCTATGTGTAAAGGTTTACAACCAAATGTATACAACTTCTCCCATGTAAGGATCAAGAAAGAAGAACCAAACAGAAGGTAAACAACAAACTCCTTTCTATTTTCAATGCTCCTACTAACTTTACCATAGGTTATAGACAATGTTTTCTTTCCTCCTGAGATCAGATGGAGCCAATAAAATAAATACATGCATTTCACAAAACATAACATGAATTTGGCAGACAGAAATGTATTTTATCATATTGGTATAAAATAGTTTTCAGGAGATTAAAGAACTGATAAAAAGGTTACTCATATTCTCTAGATTCTTTGGGAAGAACATGACTTTTATCTTACGATCCAAAATGGAGCCCCAAGATTCTAAGAATAGAGTTACTTTGAAAATGTAGATTACACATGGGGCCATACTGGATCATGTCAATTTCTCAAAGAAGGGTAAAATAATCTGTAAGGTTTGCAACAAAATGGCCGGGTGCGGTGGCTCACGCCTGTAATCCCAGCAATTTGTGAGGCCGAGGGGGGCAGATCACGAGGTCAGGAGATCGAGACCATCTTGGCTAACATGGTGAAACCCCGTCTCTACTAAAAATACAAAAAATTAGCCGGGCGTGGGGGCGGGCGCCTGTAGTCCCAGTTACTCGGGAGGCTGAGGCAGGAGAATGGCATGAACCTGGGAGACGGAGCTTGCAGTGAGCCGTCTGTACAGTGAGTGTACTCCAGCCTGGGCGACAAAGCAAGACTCCGTCTCAAAAAAAAAAAAAAAAAAGATTTATAACAAAACAAAACTTCAAAGAAAAATCTATTGACGCAAATGGAACATGTCTTTTTTGTCCTTCCCTTTCATATTCACCACTAATTATCTGAATCTTTAAATAGCCTGTTATCAATGTTATAATTTTTCACAGAACAAAAAGTTATTCTGGACTTTTGTAAAAATTTCCTAAGGTATTCTCAGTGCAGATCAGTGACTTAACTCCAGAGCTAAAGCCCATCAATGTTTTATGTAATTCAACCTTTTTTTTTTTCCTTCCACGACGGAGTCTCACTCTGTCACCAAGGCTGGAATGCAGTGGCTCAATCTCCACTCACTGCAACCTCCACCTCCCCGGTTCAAGCTATCCTCCCACCTCAGCCTCCAAGTAGTTGGAACTACAGGTGTGTGCCACCACGCCTGGCTAATTTTTGTATTTTTAGTAGAGACAGGGTTTCACTATGTTGGCCAGGCTGGTCTTGAACTCCCGACCTCAGGTGATCTGCCTGCCTCGGCCTCCCAAAGTGCTGGGATTACAGCTGTGAGCCAGTGTGCCCAGCTATGTAATTCAACTTAGAATTTTATAGTTCTTGAAAAATATTTTTCAACTGAAGACTTGATAAATTACAACATAATCTAGATCAACATTGTAGAAGGTAGGGGAAAAGGTTCCCAGACTAACAGAAGCCTAAATTTTAATGACACAGCTACAATCTCATTGTGTGACAACAGAAGAATCTCTTAATCAACCTGACCTTCAAAATTATCTCTAAAATGAAAGGTTGAACTGATACTTGAAGGTCTATCCAGTTCTCTGTGCTCTCACATAGAAACTTGCATGGTATCACAACTGTTTACTTCCTTTGGAGTACGGTAGAAGTACTTGTAGGTAGAAGCCCTTGTCAAATGAATGGAAATACTCTGTTCACTTTATAAAAAGTACTAACCAATGTCGGTGGTACAGTTGAGGCTCATGGCTCATAGGCCTAACTGGTTCTGCTTCTACTAGTTGTATAATAGGCTTACCAAGAATCAGCCATGCTGGTTCCCCAAACTGTTTTTGTGCTTGTTCTTTTACGTGTTTGGTTCAACAATACAAAATTGATGACAATCAACCATATGATAATTCATGTGGTGAGATCAAAGGGTTCATTTCAATACATAACAATTATAAATAAACTTAAAAATACATAATTATAAAATAATACAATGAGGGAATTATGGTTTCTATGAAAACCAAGTTGAATGTTTGAGAAGGCTTGATAAATCCAAGTCACACACACAAAAATATTGTCAAGTTAGGTGTGACTCTACAACTACATGAAAATCTGCAAGGATTCTGCGCTCAGACCACTTCTCAAATGTGTTAAGATAATGTCAGAACTCTAATTAGTACTCGCTATCCCCCAAAGCTTTGCCATACATATATATTCACTGTTTTATATAGGCATATAAAGTTAGTGAATACATATATGGTCACATATTTAAAGTTGAAGCATTTAAGACCAAGATTGGCAAGCTTTTTCTGTAAAAGGCCACACAAATATTTTACACTTTGCAGGCCAAACATGGTTTCTGCTGCATATTCTTTTTAGTTGTTTTATTTTTTCCAACTATTAAAACATGTAAGAATTATTTTTGTTTTTGGCTTTTAGGACGTACACAAACAGGTTATGACCATAGTTTCCCAATATCTGGCTTAAGACATATATATATATGTTTTACCAATTATTATTTTGATAAAGTGACCAATTACTGATCCCAATCATATCAGATTAAGAAAACTTCTCCCCTATTACAAAACATGCATCTAATTCTCACTTAATTGAAATAACTTCTTCCCACCCCAACAAAAGTTTTAAGACTAGGAATAGTCCTTCGTTGAATTTATAAAAACAGTACACTTTTTTCATGTGTCATATAAAGTTTCTTAACCTTTCCATGTGAGATTATCTAGATTCATTTTTAACTTCAAAACTAAGGCATTTAAGTCAAAATAGGTAAACACCGTCTACTCGGTTTTGTAACATTTATAATCACAGTAAGACTAAAAATATACAATGCCCCACAAGACCAAAGTGAACTCTTTCAGAAATTAACTTTGAATTTTGACTACATAGCTCTGTATCATTCTGATTTTTTAAAAATCCCAAGTAGGCCAAATTAAACAGATTAAAAACACTGAATAGTAACATAAAAATGTTATAAGAATAAAACATGGCAGGATAATAAAGTGAAGCTTAGTTAGGCCACAAACTATAGAATGTCATGATGGGTGTAGTTTATACCTAATTCCACAGGCAATTTGATATGGTGTAGTTTTCCAAGATTCCGCATCAACCTGTTTACCATCAGGCAAAGTGACTTTAATTGGCTTGCTATCTTTTTCTGCCTTTTCTGCCAGAAGGGAATCATGTTCTGCTTTTAGTATATTATACATCTCAAGACGTGTGTAAATATATTCAGGCCAAGGATTCAACTGTAAGACAACAAATCAGGAAATAAACAATCAGTAAATATTGCTTTCCTATTTAGAAATGGGAAAGAAATAGTAAAAACAATACAGAAACCCACGACTATTGATTCAATGTAGTAAATAAACACACTGCCAAAATCACCGGCATTACCTCAATTTGGTCCTAAATGAAGGTAAAAGAAGGAATTAAATGCCCTATTTTTTTTTTTTTTTTTTTTTCAGACAAAGTCTCACTCTTGTCCCCCAGCCTGGAGTGCAATGGCATGATCTTGGCTCACTGCAACTTCCACCTCCTGGGTTCAAGCGATTCTCCTGCCTCAGCATCCCGAGTAGCTGGGATTATAGGAGTAGCTGGGATTACAGGAGTGCACTACCACGCCCAGCTAATTTTTACATTTTTAGTAGAGAGGGGGTTTCACCATGTTGGCCAGGCTGGTCTCGAACTCCTGACCTCAGGTGATCTGCCCGCCTCGGCCTCCCAAAGTGCTGGGATTACAGGCGTCAGCCACTGCGCCGGCCTAAATGCCCTAGTGTTATGCTGAATTGACAATTACCATTTTGCTATTATTTTACAGCAAGTGGTCTTTTCTCTTTTAAGATGCCTTCTTAAGATCTTTCCTAACAAAATTATTTTACAAATAGAGCTATAAACAATACTGGAAATAAAAACAATAAACTGGCTTTTCCATTTTGTTTTAATCATGTCCAGGTGATGGTCTGTGTAGCTGGTCGGCCTATATGTCCACTCACAACCAATCACAAATGTATTTGACTTAAGGTCTCCCCTTCAAGGAAAGTATTTACTGAATTCAAAGATGCCAAGATCACCCTGAAATATGTAATTAGCAAATATAATAAAACATCATACTACTACTTTCTATAGTAGATAAAATTAACAAAAATATTTTATATAAAACATCAATTTAGGTTTCTAAAGGTTTGGTAAAGAAAGAAAAAGAGACAGCAATCAAAGAGCTGACTTCCTCTACTGTCAGAGACTCTATAATTTATCGAACATTTCAAAAAGGCAATGAATCTGTGGTTACAAAACAGTCGAACTAACATCTACAGCATTTATCATCTTGAAATTACACGAACATTAACACTGCATACAAAAGTGAAGAGGAGATTGCTTAATTTTGCCATGACTTTCTATCTTCAAATGAATTTCAATCTATCAGATATAAAATGACTTACTGCAATACAGATTTTAACATTTGTTCAATGTTGATAATGCTATCAAAACATCTCCATATATGTCAACATACAATTTGAAAGGAGTACAAGCTAATATCTAATCCTTAAGAAAATGACCAGGCTCATTCCTGTAATCCCAGCACTTAGGGAGGCCAAGGCAGATGGATTACTTGAGGCCAGGAATTTGAGACCACCCTGGCCAACATGGCGAAATCCTATCTCTACTAAAAATACAAAAATTAGCCAGATGTGGTGGCGCAACATGTAGTCCCAGCTACTTGTGGGGCTGAGGCATAAGAATCACTTGAACCTGGGAGGCGGAGGTTGCAGTGAGCCAAGATTGGGCCACTGCACTCCAGCCTGGGCAACAGAGTGAGACCCTGTCTCAAACAAAATGAAACAAAACAAAACTGACTGGAGATAATAGAAAATAATATCAAATGAAAAAGATAATCATTGTCTGCCCAGTAATTCCTTCCGTCCCTCCTTCTTTCCATTCTTTAACGACAGGGTTTCACTATGTTGCCTAGGCTGGCTGGAGTGCAGTGACAATTCACAGGCACATTCACAGCACATTTCGGCCCCAAACTCGTGGGCTCCAGTGATCCTCCCACTCAGTCTCGAGTGGTTGGCTCCCACCACTGTACCAGGCCCTAATATCCTTGTAATTCCCACCCACAGGGGTCCCTCCCTTTCTTTAGTCATTCAGTTGTTCTTTGGGAGCTTTTCATCAAATTACCACAACGGTCCATAATCTTCAATGGTGAAGAATCCATGAATTAACTAAAAGCTCAGAGCCTGTCATTCTACAACCATAATCTGAACCCCTCAGAAGAATGCACAGTACCTGCTTCCATCCACTCTAAAGCATCATTATAAACCTCCCCACCAGCACTACCCTCTGTATCTTAACTGTGTTTATCATCATAGCCACTTGGCATGTCCCAATTAGAATTTCGTGTCAAAATCTCTTCAACATTCATTCAGCAGACACCCTCTGTGTCAGGCTCTGTGACTGCAGAGATGAATAAAACCTGCATGTTGCCCTTGGAGGGGAAGGCCAAGGTCTTGGACAGTTCACTGTACACTCTTTTCCAGACCAATCGTTAAACATAAATAATCACATGTCCCACTTAAAATTCTCTGTTCAGAAGAGTCTTCTAATTATACTCTTTGTCTTATTTCCAGGTCAATTCTCAAGCTGTGATGGAACAGCATGTATGTTTGTATTGAAAGTATGAAAAAGAAATTAGGGAACATATGCATTTTTCCATTTGCTTGCAAATTTTAAAATTCACAATCAACAATTTTCTTCACAATTACAGTGGGGTATAATGGTCGGAAGACTGATCAATTGATCAACCGTAAGAGAAATGGTTAGGTAGGGTTCTAAGCAACACTACACTTGATCATCTATAAACTTACCCTAAAGTAAATGACGGCACTATACATTTAGTAATTGCAGCGTTTGTAAAAGTGGCTCTTAAAAGCCAGCTTATTGTGCTACTTCGAAAAAGGCTGTTCCTTTGTGCTTCTTCCTTCTGGTAGCTTTCTAAAGAGTCTCCAATAAAACAGCTCTAATGACTAAATCAAAAAGTGAAGCACAGTTCACAGTAGTAAAAATATAGTAGAAAGACAAGCTTAACTGCCTCTAAAAGCAAAATACTCAGGAACCAGGTTGATTTAAGGTTGGCTTTTGATATGCCAGTTCCTTTCAGTGTGAGCCTGGGGAAGGGAAAGCATTTTCTCCAGACTTGAGAGGCCTTAAGGGGAATCTGTCCTGGCTTAGAAGCCAACCCTAGGGCAGGTCCAGATACAAAGGGCAAGGAGGCGGTCACAAAACTGGCTTTCTTTGGTTTTTGTTGTATTCAGTGTAAGCCCAAACACCAAGCCTCTATTCCTTAACATCTCATTTAATGAAATAATCAGAGAGCTAGCATCACGTCTGGCAACTAAATAATTACCAGTCTCCTCTTCAACTTTTGTTCTCTGATTTTTATATTCAACCCCACAATCAGATCACCTTATACAATCATACGCCAGTTGCTTCCTTTTACAGTAACAAAAGCCTGAAAGTCTTTTTTCCCCTCTCAGATTATCCTTTCCTAATTCTTCTTCCTGATTTTTCCAACCAGTACCATCTTATAACACCATGTAAACCATTAGAATCCTTACACATTCAGAAAGTCTCAGAAAGTTCCCTGTGATTTGCCAACCTTTGATAACAGAGCCCTCTGCGATAACTTTTACCTCAGCTCGACCTCCATCTCCAGATCCTTCTTTGTTCTTCTTTTTGCCTCCTTCCTTTCGCTTCTCTTCACCAGCATCAATCTAAATAAGCAAAATACGTTTTATATTTTAATCTAATGTGACACCTCCACCCTGCGATGCCCCAGCAAAAGTGTTGAGAATGTTATTTTAGTAATTGTTATTGAATTTTTAAAAAATGGAAATCTGATATTGAAAGACTGAACAATTTCATCACTGGCAAAGACAGGTTAACAACTACAATAAAGACGAGTCTTCAAAAAGTAAGAAGGAGTTACTAACGATGTTTAACTCCTCAAATTTCATTTATTTTATTTTAACTATTCCCGTGACTCTCGCTTCAGGTTTACTTGGACCACATACCAAACATATGGCCACAGGGAAGCATGCAGTTGACTCAGTAAGCATATTTCCAGAAAAAACAAACAAACAAACAAACAAACTGAATACAAAGTGTGCCCATGAATTCCACCAGTGCTACCAAAAGCCATGGAAGAAGCAAATATAAGGCCCAATCTCTACCATGTGTAAACCTAGTCTCTCCAGGGAAAGTAAGGCATACATGTGTGAGAAACTCCCGGAGAAGAAAAGAACACAGTAGTAGCGCTATGATTAGACGTCAAATAAGCTAGGACTAGTGTAAGAACTTTAAAGGATGGAATGCATTTCAACAGGTGGATTTTGAGAATAGAGGCAATGTGTCCTACATGTACACATAAACTTGTTGTCAGAAACGTTAAAATTTAAAGAGAGAAAAAATGACTAAACCAGGCTGATTAATGAAGGATTGTTTTGGAAAGTAATACAAGGTAAGACAGACTAATGCTCACAGAAGAACTAAAAGTTACCGTAAGGAATACAGGCTTCAATTAGAAGTAAGTGAAGTCATACAAAGTTTTAAAGTAATAAATCCTGTGCCAGGAATGTAAAGGGGGGGATTTTACTTAGTTTGCATGTTTGTGACCTTTAGTTTTTTAAAGTTTTAAGATACAATCTATATATCATACAAGTTACCCATGTAAAGTATACAATTCAATGGTTTTTAGGTATTCACTGTTGTGCAACTATCGCTACCATCAATTTTAGAGTATTTTCATCACCCTCAAAAAGAAACCTTGTACCCATTAGCAGTTCACTCCCTGTTGCCTTCAACTCCAGACCCTGGCAACCATTAATCTAGTTTCTGTTTCTATGGATTTGCCTATTCTAGGAATTTCATATAAATAGAATCACACATTACGTGGTCTTTTGTGACAGGCTTCTTTTAGTTAGCATAATAATTTCAAGATCATCAGGTTGTAACATGTATCAATACTTGTCATTGTACCTTTTTATTATCAAATAATATTCCATTGCTTACTTATCCATTTATCAGTTGATGGACATTTTGGTCATTGTCTTTTAAATCCTATAAAACATGTTACTTGTATAATTTTTTAAAAAACTAGTTTTAAAATATGACTCCTAATTTCATGCTGAGCTAAAATTCCCCCCTACTCCACGAGTCTGGATTTAATAAACTTTAAAGGTTCATTTAGATTCAACAGATCCTTTGTCATACAGTAGAAGTGAGGTAACTAATCAAGTATACTGGGTAAAAAGAAAACTGCAGGTGTGTGCAGGTTTAAAGTTGAAAGATAATAAAATAAGTTTTATATTTCTGATAAGATTATTTGGGTTTTGATCATTTGCCAAACGAACAGGGGTAGTGACAGAGAGAGAGAGAGAGACAATCACCACAAAGTTTTTCTGGTTCTAAATACGGCTCCGTTTTATAAACAAGAACATTGGCTCAAAGAAGCAACTTGCCCACTTGTATCATTAAGTAGTAGAGGTGGGACATTACGACAGGTCTCTCTGGAACCCTGAGGCCTATTACCTCTTTTCTACAACACTGGGAAGAGAGTGGGCAACTGTTCTCTATTTCCCTGAGTATATATGTTATGTACATCTACATACAAGTAATCTAAAATTTCAACCCAAAAATTGGGAAGCAGAACTGGATTGTTAACAGATGCTACAGAATTACCTTTCTCAGGAATGATCTGTCCCTGACTCACTCAGAACAGCACAGGCGTTATTAGTATTTGCTATAGGATACTGGGTTTGAGAAAGGGGAAAAAAAGGGATACTTGGTTTGAGCAAGTTACTGTTCCTATGCCTGCTTTCTCATCTGTATAATGGAGATAATAACAGAACCCAGTTCATAGCGTTATTAAGAAGATTGAATGAGGCCGGGAGCGGTGGCTTAGGCCTGTAATCCCAGCACTTTGGGAAGTCGAAGCGGGCGGATCACGAGGTCAGGAGATCGAGACCATCCTGGCTAACACGGTGAAACCCCGTCTCTACTAAAAATACAAAAAAAAAAAAAAAAAAAAAAAAAGTTAGCAGGGCGTGGTGGCGGGCTTCTGTAGTCCCAGCTACTCGGGAGGCTGAGGCAGTAGAATCGCGTGAACCCGGGAGGCGGAGCTTGCAGTGAGCCGACATCCCACGACTGCACACCAGCCTGGGTGACACGGAAAAAACAAAACAAAACAAAACAAAAAACAAAAGACTGGGCCCGGCGCGGTGGCTCAAGCCTGTAATCCCAGCACTTAGGGAGGCCGAGACGGGCGGATCACAAAGTCAGGAGATAGAGACCATCCTGGCGAACACAGTGAAACCCTGTCTCTACTAAAAAAAAAAATACAAAAAACTAGCCGGGCGAGGTGGCGGGCGCCTGTAGTCCCAGCTACTTGGGAGGCTGAGGCAGGAGAATGGCGTAAACCCGGGAGGCAGAGCTTGCAGTGAGCTGAGATCCGGCCACTGCACTCCAGCCTGGGTGACAGAGCAAGACTCCGTCTCAACAACAACAACAAAAATAAATAAAAAACCACAAAAGACTGAATGAGTTAATTCATGGAATACATTAATACAGTGCCAAACCCGTACTTAGTACTCAAAATAAATATTAACTGTTGTATAACTATTACAGGAAGGAAAAAGTAATATTTCTTAACCATACATATTAAGTCCAATTAAGAATAGTACAGGAGAATATTTATGGACATGGAAAGTTGTTGACCACATCCTATTAAGCAAAAAAAAAAAAAGTTACAAAACAGTAAAAATACCATTTTATGTGAAAAAAAAACTATGTATTGTCACCATTTATCATCTAGAATTAAATTTACTTGGTTTAGAATGTGCTCCATTCAATTCCGAGTAGACAACCAAGAAAAAGTTTTGGCTTTTAAGTGACTTGTCCTGTCACAGACTTGGGATAGAGGCTCCCTTAGCTCAAGATGCCACCACTTCTCACTTGGACTATTACAACAGTTTTCTGCATGTGGCCTCATCTTCTACCCCAATGCCAGCGTGACTTTTACAAATTCAATCTTCCTGCTTAAGATCCTTCATGTATAGAATACAAGTATCAAACATCCTTGTTGCCTAAGATCTTTCTGACTGCTGTTCCTTTAACCCTTCTGGCATATCTCTTGCAAACAACCCGAAAGACAATTCACCTGCGTGCCCCTTTTCACTGCCTTCCCTACGTTTATGTGGGAAGCCCCGTTCTGCCTGTTTTCCTGGTGAAATTACTCTTCCAAACTCAATTCGAAAGAGCCCTCCTAAGCTTCCTCTTCTGTAATACCACACAGCTGATCACAAAGCACTAGGGCTGTTTTCCTGTCTCTTACACATCAGCCTGTGAGGCCCTCAAAGTCGGGGAACTGGGCCCTACTCATCTTCCCACCTCCACCACCCAGCTCAGTGCCGGGCAAAATGTAGACTTAACCACCCAAACTTGGACAAGTTGGGTCAGATCTCAGGGACTCGGTTTTCCTTTCCTCAAAATGGAGCTCTTTACCCCCGCAGGATCTTAGGAGATTGATTAAATAAGGCTCTGCAATATGTTTCCCGCTTACAGTAAGCCACAAACCCGAGTTTGGAAGCCCCAAGCCTAAGATTCTGATTCTGTCTCCGCGTTTAACTACTGTAGATGTGAGGCTCTGAACAAGTCGCTCAATCAAGGTCTGTTTCCTCATCTGTAAAGAGAATGGACCCAGAGATGAACTGCAAGGCCCCACCCTAATTTATGAATGGACGGTTCCCAAAGGGGGTTCCGACTTTCCATGAGTCCCACCGTCCCCCACTCCTCCGACCCACGCGGTACCAGCCGCTTCCTGCTTCCTGACCCCTGCCCCCGCCGTGAGGGTAGCGTCTGCACCCACGAGAGTCCGAGGCTGGTCTCTGGGTTCCACCAGGTCTGCTCACCGGCTTCTCCTCGCCTCCCATCTTCCCTGAAGGACTGCTGGCTTTCTCCTCAAACATTGGCGAACGACGAAGCGATCAGAGAACCCGAAAGCGACGGCCTAGAGGAGAAGAGCAAAGAGGCGGGTCGCAGGTGGGCTAGTGCCCGGGAACACTGCGCTTGCGCCACTTGGCCTCCGCTGGACCAGCTGATGCAATCGAAAGGCGCCCTAACCCCGCCCCCAACTTGCGGCGGAAGGGGCAGCCAATGGATAACGGGGGAAGACGGGCCCTCCCTCCTCTAAGCCAATGGAAAATCTTTTTGGATGACAGAGCCCTTCTAGGAAATCAGGTTGTGGCGGGTGAGGAGGAGCAACTGCAGGAGCTACAAGCCTACTCTCCGCAGACCTTGGTCTCGACGCTTTTCAGAGTCAAGTCCCCAATGCGCTTGCGCCTTCCTCCCTTCTGCCTTTATGTCGCACAATCATGGACCTTCCCGGACACCGTAGATAATAAGTCGGTCTTGGCATAAAGTTCCGGGAAGTTTTCGGCGACGTGGATACCATCTTCGACACTGGAACAAATCCAGGGATGGAGTCCAGGATTTCCTGCGGCTTCGGCGCTTCCTGACCTGGCGCGACTGCCGACTTCTCCGCACTACTCAGGTCTCTGACTCCCTGTCTGTAGTGGTGAATCGAGCCTTGCTCATGGCAGTCCAGGCTCCCCAAGCCCCGAGTCGTAGTGATCGGGGACAAACCCTTCCTTGAACATTCTTCACTGCTAGCCGCTGCTGATCTGTACTGCCTGGGGGAGCATTTCTATAGCGCCCGCAAAAATACAATAAAGCTCACCCAAGGAAATAACCATGGATTTTCACTCCTAGGTGTCAGTGTTTGGAATCGACTGGGATTTTAAAATTTATGTTAGTAGGCAATTTAAAACAATTACTTATTTGAAATCAGAAGCGCAATGGGCACAACTTCACGTACGTACTCCATCACCACGTTTTGTGGATTTTTCTTTTTAAACATCAGTTCTGTCCTCTACAACTCTCTGCCTTCAGGGAACAAGGGGTTAAGAGAAGCTGCTAGAAACAATGTTACACAGCAGTTACATATAATTGTTAACCTATAATTTTCTGCATCTAGCAAACTCAGTAATCTTGAGCTCTCTGGTTTTCATTATACTTAGTTAAAATTAAGATATAATTCAGGCAAACGTGTCTAATGAGCATAATTAAATTGTTTTACGTTAGAAGGTAAGAGTAGATCCCGTTGATTCTCATTCTAATTTAAATGTGGGGAGTTAGTTTGGTCTATCTAAGCCTATTAAAATTGAATATAACTCCTGGAACATCAAGCACTACTAATAATCTAGTCTCATCATAAACTTTCTTCTAGGTCTAGTTAGTAAATGGGTTTTGACTTCTTTTATAATACAAATTAAGAGGTAATTTTCCAAACCTTGATTGAAAAATTAAGCAAGTTTTGTCTCAACACTTGACATTTATTGAACATCTGCTGTGTGATAGGTTTACATCTTCCAGGTGCTGGCAAAAATACACAAAGTGTGCTTTCGTGAAGTTTTCAATCAAGGAGATAAAATACATTTTTTTAAAACTGTAAACTTGCTAGGTAGGAGGAGAGCTTAAGCTCAAGAGTTCAAGACGAGTCTGGGTAACATAGTGAGACCTCGTGTCTACTAAAAATTAAATATATATATATATATTAGCTAAGCATGGTGATGTGCACCTGTAGTCCCAGCTATTCAGGAGGCTGAGGCGAGGGGATCACTTGAACCTGGGAGATCAAGGCTGCAGTGAGCTATGATCACATCACTGTACTCCAGCCTGGGCAACACAGCAAGACTGTCTCAAATAAATAGATAAAATAAAAAATTAAAAAATTAACTGGGTTTGGTGGTGTGCGCCTGCAGTCCTACCTACTTGGGAGGCTGAGGCAGAAGGACTGCTTGAGTCCAGGAGTTTGAGTCTGTAGTGAGCTATGATTTTGCCACTGCCCTCCAGCCTGGGTAATGGAGTAAGACCTCATCTCAAAGAAAAAAGAAAAGAAAACGACTGTTACTGAAATCAAAGTGTCAGCTACAGAGCAGTAAAAAATATAGATAGATAGATAGATAGATATAGATAGATAGATAGATATAGTAAACTTGCTTAGCTCTAAATACACACATAGTGAAAGAACAAGTTGAACCAGTAAGTTCTACCAAGAACTACATGAAACTACCAGCACATACTATTGTAAGTGCCAAGAGGAGAGGTCCCCTTAGCCCTCTGAAGTTTGGCTGAAAATCACTGACATGAGGTAAATTAATAGAAAAAACATACAAATTTACTTAACATGTATACACAGGAAGAATCACAGCATGATTACCCACCCCTCAGAGGGCTTCAGAAACTTGTGTATACAATCCCAGAGACACAGGTTATGGTAGGGAGAAGAGGAATTCTGTTGAGAGGATTACAAGGGAGAAACAGTCCTCATTTAAGGATGGCAAAAAGAAAAAGCAGAAGGCATTTCTAACAGGTTGACTGTGGTGCAGGAACATAGGGGAGGCTGTAACGGAGTTGCTAGTGTGGGAACCTCGCAGAGGTATCCCTGTAGCACAGTGCCCTCTGGTGTTAGGAAGATTTTTTTTTTACTATGTGTGTATTTAGAGCTAAGCAAAGATCACGGGAGCCTCCAGCACATCTCAGACCTAAAGCACAAAACACGGTTATGCAACTTTTGTGTATTTGCCAAGAAACTTCTGATTTATTCTCAGTGTTATAATTTATGCCCACTGTATTAGCCCATTCTCTGCTATGAAGAAATACCTGAGACTGGGTAATTTATAAAGGAAAGATGTTGAATTGACTCACAGTTCTGCATGGCTGGGGAAGCATCAGGAAATTTACAATCATGGCAGAAGGTACCTCTTCACAGAGCAGCAGGAGAGAGAATGAGTACCAGCAGGGAAAATGCCAGACACTTATAAAACCATTAGATCTCATGAGACTCACTCATTATCACGAGAACAACATGGGGAAACTGCCCCATGATCCAATTACCTCCACCTAGTCCCACCCTTGACACATGGGGATTATGGTGATTACAATTCAAGATGAGATTTTTGGTGGGGACACAGCCAAACTGTATCACCCACTACCCTACATACTTTAAAATTTTTTTACATTAATTTATTATTTTTATTTTTATTTGTAGAGACAGGGTCTTGCTTTGTTGCCTAGCTGGTCTCAAACTCCTGGCCTCAAATGATCCTCTCACCTTGGCCTCTCGTGCTGGGATTACAGGTGTGAACCACTACACTGGCCTCCTACATACTTTTTAGGAAAGTGGTTGTCAATAGCTCTGCCGTGAGAGGTGAATCAAAATTCTGTGATATGCTACAAATAGTGTTACAAACAGTAGAAGTTTGTACATAACCATCTCTCTATCGGTTCAGGGGCAAAACAGTCTTCTTCATTATCAATCCTTAATTACTCATTTGAATAATTTTTGCTTCTGGTTCCTACAACCTTGGGCTGGATGGTTTTGAAGAAACTAGTCCCTGAGGGAAGAATGCTTCTATCAGGGAGCACAGTCATGGTTCTGATCAGTTGGCCTAAGAGTACACCCTATGTGGGGCTTCACGTACTGCTGCACTCACAGGCAGAATTGGGGGTTGTTTTTCTGGCCAAAGTGATTGATCCTCATTACAAGGGGACAAATGGGTTTCTTCTACCTAAAGGACAACTTTGTCAAGAAGGAGATTTTTTTGTAGAGACAGGGTCTTGCTTTGTTGCCCAGCTGGTCTCAAACTCCTGGCCTCAAATGATCCTGTCACCTTGGCCTCTGGTGCTGGGATTACAGGTGTAAACCACCACACTGGCCTTGTACATACTTTTTAGGAAAGTGGTTGTCAATAACTCTGCCATGATTGAGATTCACTGAGACATTTTTTAATACTTCCTTGTCTAATGTTCTGCTGTTGGAAACTCTGGGAACCCAACAAAGACAAGGAAGGAAGGAAGGTTTGGGCTATCCTTCTAGGTAAAGAACCCAGTCTAGGGAGGTCCTGACAAAGGTTAAGGGTAACTTGAATAGGTGCTGGGAGAACAGAGTTATGCAATGTTAGCTACATAATTTGAAGAACCTAATGCAAAATAAAAATGTAGGGCTCCTTGTTAATTTCAGTCTATTTACTAGGCACAGTGGAGCAGCAACCAAGTGCAGAGCGCTTCTAAGTATTGAGCCCTGTGTGACTGCCCAGGTTGTACATCCATGGAGCTGGTGCTAGTGCTATGATTGCTAAATTAGCCCTCATGACCAGAAAGAAGTATGGCCTGTAGAAGTTATGTTTTTTGTCACTTTTTCCACTCCCCCAACTTTTCCTTCTATATATATCATATATAAAGAGTACTAGAAGTGGCTAACTTTTTAGTTCTCATGAGGGAATATGATTGAATCAAGATCATTCCATGATGATACACATTCTAAAGGGACTTCATGTGTCCCTTGTGTTGGAAGCGCACACTTTTCATGTGGATGAAAAGCTATAGAGGATGTTGAAGGGGAAAAGGTGTGGCCTGTACCAATGTACTTCTGGGCCATTGGCCTCCCGTTGCTTCCAGCAGGAGTTGGGAGGGAAGAAAACAAAATCAGGACATGTATACCCCTGGTCCTTCCCTGGGAGGAGGTTGCCTTGGGCTGTTGATGTTTCACAACCAAAGGTCACTGCTGATCTCATAGCAATCACTACACAACACTTCCCTTCTAGGTTCCAGCAAATGCAGGCTACCCTCACCCTGCCTGGCCTAGATGTGGTTACAGATTTCCCACAATTACTATTTGTAGGATCCTGACTCCCTATACTTCTCATCTCTTTTAAATAAACCCTCTTTAAGTTACTCTAACTCAGGAGTGCCCTCTGTTCTCTGTTGGAACCCTGTGTGATATAATCATGTTCCTCAGCTATAAAATGGTGATAGAAGTAATAAACCTGATTCTAGAACTTGTTGGGAGGATAAAATGAAAGTACATGTATACAAAGTACTTTGCAAATTCTAAAGTGCTATAAAAGTTAATTATGTTTGGGGGAATGAATGCTCTAGCCAGTTACTCTCTCTGGTTTACTCTAGCTTTATTTGGAATCATTCTGAATAATATCCCTCAATTTGTTTTCATTTTTGTCATATCTCTTCCTTGCTGAGAGCTTTTGCTATGATTTAACTGTGTCCCCTAAAGTTCATATGTTAAAAACTGAATCCCCAATGCAACTGTTGGGATGTGGAGTCTAGTAAGAGGTGATTATGTCATGACAGCTCTGCCATCATGAATGGAGTAATGTCATTCTCTTGGGAGTGGGTTAGTTATTATGAGAGTGGGCATGCTATAAAAGTGAGTTTGGCCGCCTCTTGCTCTTTTTCTCTCTTGAGCTCTCTTTCCCTTCTACTTTCCACCATAGGATGATGCAGCAAGACAGCTTTCACTGGGTATAGGCCCCTTGATCTTGGACTTCCCAGCCTCCAGAATTTAAGAAAGAAGTTAATTCTCTCTGTAAATCTCCTGGCTATGGTATTCTGTTATAGCAATACAAAATGGACTAAGACAGATTTAAAATAGCTTTGAGAGGCCTAGCATATGAGGAATACATTCTGGATAGCTTTTAGGAGGTTCTGAACCTCATCTCCAAAGGGTATACTTACCTCCAAAGTAAGTTGTTAAATGTGTAGAATTGTGCATTTGCCTCTGGCGTTCCTCCCTTCTCATTTCTTTGCAGAGTATCTGTGCCATTCCCTGAAGGTACTTTAGGACCTCACACTTTTCTTCATCCTACCTCCCTCTATAAAAAACAGTTTCCAGGAAGGGCTGTGAGTTCATCTTTACTAAATAAATGGCTGCTAGACTTTGATATGTGGCCTTACTCAGATATCAAAAGCGTTGTCTGAACCAGGATTTTTCACAACCTCAGCACTATTGAAATTTTGGGGCTACATAATTATTTGTTGAGGGAAGCCACTGTTCCGTGTACTATAAGTGCTTAGCAGGATCCCTGGCCTCTACCCACTGAATATCAATAGCACTCTTCTCCCAGTTGTCATGACCAAAAATGCTTTCAGACATTGCCAAATGTCCCATGGGGCAAAATTACAGTTAGGAATACTGGTCTAAAAAATGAAAATCCATCTGTACAACCTTTTGGGCATCATCAAATCAAAAATAAAAATGCATATAAAGGCAGTAACTGGAAAGTCTAAAAATACAGAACTTGAGTGCTTGCTGCTAAAGAATCGCCTAGTTCTCTGAGTTGTATAGTCTGATAGTTTTTCCTCCAAACAAATCTGTACATATCCATGTTGTTTCTGAGTACTTCCCACCCAATAATTCAATTATGGTGACATGTGATTATGAATAAAAACATTTTTTCAAGTCCTGTTTAATATAGCAATAGATGAGTAATTTATGTATACCTAAAAAATATTCTGAATATTAGCTGAAGTTCTTCAAAGAAACAAAATCATCTATCTACTATCTATCTATCTATCTATCTATCTATCTATCTACCATCTATCTATCTACCAACCTACCTACCTACCTATCTGAAGAGAGAGAAAGAGGGGAGGAGAGAGACAGACACAGAGACAGATAAAGAGACAGAGAGATTTCTTAGAAGGAATTGGTTCACATGATTACAGAGGCTAAGAAGGCCCAAGTTCCACAGTTGGAAAGCTGGAGATCCAGGAGAGCCCGTGGTGTAAGTTCCAGTCCAAAAGCCAGCAGGCTGAAGATTCAGGAAGAGCCCATTTTTCAGTCAAGTTTGAAGGCACAATGTTCCAACTCAAGCAATCAGGCAGGAGGAGTTCCCTATTACTCAGCCTTTTTGTTCTACCCAAGTCTTTAATTGTTGGATGAAGCCCACCTGCATTGAGGAAGGCACTCTTCTTTACTCATTCCACCCATTCAAATGTTCATCTCATCCAGAAAACCTCACAGATACAAGCAGAATAATGCTTAACCAAATGTCTGGGCACCCATGGTCCAGTCAAGTTGACATGTAAATTAATTATAATATCTTCCCATTGACTATTTTAAATTCTCTCTCAAGAACTGAGTTTGGAGGCCGGGCGCGGTGGCTCAAGCCTGTAATCCCAGCACTTTGGGAGGCCGAGACGGGCGGATCACGAGGTCAGGAGATCGAGACCATCCTGGCTAACACGGTGAAACCCCGTCTCTACTAAAAAATACAAAAAACTAGCCGGGCGAGGTGGCGGGCGCCTGTAGTCCCAGCTACTCGGGAGGCTGAGGCAGGAGAATGGCGGGAACCCGGGAGGCGGAGCTTGCAGTGAGCTGAGACCTGGCCACAGCACTCCAGCCTGGGTGACAGAGCAAGACTCCGTCTCAAAAAAAAAAAAAAAAAAAAAAAAAAACTGAGTTTGGAAATGTTGATACCAGTATTTCAATCTGAGACACTATGCTAGTTCAAGGATATATATAGCCAGCTGCATTTTTCAATGAGAAGCATCTTGGAAGCTTAATAAAATTGGAGTCCTCTGCTGGTACAACCTACTTAGGAGCCAACAAGACCATGGTGCCACATTCATGCTTTCCCCTAGCCATCATAAGCCCCTATTTCTATCAATTAGATATAAACAGAAATCCAATTAATAAGATATGATAGTTACAGTATGTGCTAAACGGAGGTAGAAGAGAGGCTCCAAAATACAATGACAGTAAGCTAGATGTTTACTTATTTTTCTGTTACAATCATGTAGGGACCCAAGTTCCTTCTATCTTTTTGCTCTAGTGCGGTAGTTGGCAAACTTTTTCTGAAAACACCAGATAGGAAACATTTAAGGCTTGCAGCCCAACATGATCTTTGTTGCAATTACTTAAGTTCTCTGTCATTGTGGTGCAAAGGCAGCTATATATACTTTCTAAACAAATGGACATAGCTGTGTTCCAATAAAACTTTATTTACAAAACCAAGTGACTGGTCTATGGGTGATAATTTGTTAACCCTTTCTCTAGAGAGTTCTCATCTGCATGGTTGTACTTGGGTTGCTGGCACTTCTGCATTTCAATTTGCTAAAAAAGAGTGGAATTGCTTATTCCAAGTGTTTTAAGGCCCAGACACAGAAGTGGCACATAGTTACTTCTACTCATACCTCACTGGTCCAAACTGAGTTGCATAGCTTCTAGGGAGGCTGAGGAATCTGGCCTCTAGCTAGAGAGTCATGTACCTCACTTAATTTCTGTTACTGAGGGGAAGAAAATATTTTGGTGGAAAATTAGTAACTACTGCCACATGACACCAACCACTTGGGATAATTCTGCAAATTACATGATTCTCTATCTTTTTAATTTAATTTAATTTAATTTTAAGTTCTGGGATACATGTGCAGGAGTGCAGGTTTGTTACATAGGTAAACATGTGCCATGGTGGTTTCCTGGACCTATCAACCCATCACTGAGGTATTAAGCCCCACATGCATTAGCTATTTATCTTAATGCTCTCCCTCCCCGCCACCCCCGACAGACCCCAGTGGGTGTTGTTTCCCTCCCTGTGTCCATGTGTTCTCATTGTTCGACTCACACTTATAAGTGAGAACATGTGGTGTTTGGTTTTCTGTCCTTGCATTAGTTTGCTGAGGATAATGACTTCCAGCTTCATCCACGTCCTTGCAGAGGACATGATCTCATTCCTTTTTATGACTGCATAGTACTCCATGGTGTATATGTGCCACATTTTCTTTATCCAGTCTATCATTGATGGGCATTTGGGTTGATTCAATGTCTTTGCTATTGTGAATAGTGCTGCAGTGAACATATGCATGAATGTATCTTTATAATGGAATTTTTTTATACTCCTTTTGGTATATACCCAGTAATGGGATTGCTGGGTCAAATGGTATTTCTGGTTCTAAGTCTCTGAGGAATCGTCACACTGTCTTCCACGATGGTTGAACTAATGTACATTCCCACCAACAGTGTAAAAGCATTCCTATTTCTCTACAGCCTCATCAGCATCTGTTATTTCTTGACTTTTTAATAATTGCCATTCTGACTGGTGTGAGATGATATCTCATTGTGGCTTTGATTTATACTTCTCTAATGGTCAGGGATGTTGGGATTTTTTTTTTTTAATGTTTGTTGGCCACATAAATGTCATGTTTGTTGGCCACATAAATGAGAAGTGTCTGTTTATGTCCTTTGCCCAATTTTAATGGGTTGTGGGGTTTTTTTTTGTGTGTGTGTTTTTTTTTTTTTTTGACAGAGTCTCACTCTGTCACCCAGGTTGGAGTACAGTGGCACAATCTCCACTCACTGCAAGCTTTGCTTCCCAGGTTCATGCCATTCTCCTGCCTCAGCCTCCTGAGTAGCTGGGACTACAAGGCGCCCGCCACCACACCTGGCTAATTTTTATTTTATTTTATTTTTATTAGAGACAGGGTTTTACCATGTTAGCCAGGATGGTCTCGATCTCCTGACCTCGTGATCCACCCGCCTTGGCCTCCCAAAGTACTGGGATTACAAGCGTGAGCCACCGCGCCTAGCCCATGCCTGGCCTTTTAATGTTTTTGTTTGTTTGTTTGTTTTTTAAATAAATTTGTTTAAGTTCCTTAATCCTAAGCAAAAAGAACAAGGCAGGAAACATCATGCTGCCCAACTTCAAACTATACTAAAATGCTACAATAACCAAAACAGCAAGGCCCTGGTATAAAAACAGACATGTAGACCAACAGAACAGAGAGTTCAGAAATAAGACCACACATCTACAACCATCTAATCTTCAACAAACCTGACAAAAACAAGCAATGGGGAAAGAATTCTCTGTTTAATAAATGGTGCTGGAAAAACTGGCTAGCCATATGTAGAAAACAGAAACTGGACCCCTTCCTTACACCTATACAAAAATTAACTCAAGATGGATTAAAGACTTAAATGTGAAACCCAAAACTATAAAAACCCTAGAAGAAAATCTAGGCAATACCATACAGGACATAGGCACAGACAAAGATTTCATGACAAAAACATCAAAAGAAATTGCAACAAAAGCAAAGATTCTCTCTCTTACTGCAGATAGTGTGTTTTTAGTGTGTTTACTTAGGAGTTTTTTTTTCCCCCTTAGGAAATAACTCTTATAAACTATTTTCTCAGAATGTAATGCATAATCGGGGTAGTATATACAACTTAGACTTTATATTCCTGAAGAATATATCTACTAATGCCTACTTTGTTTTAGGGTGTTCTGTGATTTGTGCCTTTAGAGAGTTTACAGTATGCTTGAAGAAATAAAATATCCCAACATAAAGATTAGCAATATAGGGGATATATTATAACACATATAAAAATTGACTCAAGGTAGATTAAATACTTAAATGTAAAACTTAAAAGTATAAAATCCTTGGAAGATAACTTAGGAAATACTGTTCTGGACATAGGACTTGTCAAAGATTTCATGACAAAGATGCCAAAAACAATTGCAACAAAAACAAAAAAAATTGACAAATGGAATCTAATTAAACGAAAGGTATTCTGCACAGCAAAATAAACTTATCAACAGAGTAAACAGGCAACTTGCAGAATTGGAGAAAATACTTGCAAACTATGCATCTGACAAAGGTTTAATGTCCAAAATCAATAAGGAACTTAAACAAATTTGCAAGCCAAACCCCAACAACCTCATTAAAAAGTGAGCAAAGGACATGAACACTTTTCCAAAGAAGAGATACATGCGATCGATAAGCATATGAAAAAATGCTCAACATCACTAATAATTAGAGGAATGTAAATCAAAACCACCATGAGACACTATCTCATACCAGTAAGAATGGCTAATATTAAAAAAATTAAAAAAAAAAAGATTCTGGCAAGGTTGTGGATAAAAGGGAACGCTTATACACTGCTGGTGGGGATGTAAATTAGTTCAGCCATTGTGGAAAGCAGTGTGGTGATTTCTTAACACTCTAAAAACAGAAATACCATTCAACCTAGGAATTCCATTATCGGGTATACACCCAAAGGAATATAAATCATTCTACCATAAAGATACATGCATGGTATGTTCATTGCAGCACTATCCACAATAGCAAAGACAGAATCAACCTAAATGCCCATCAATAGTAGACTAGATAAAGAAAATGTGGTACCTATACACCATGGAATACTATGCAGTCACAAAAAATAATGAGATCATATATTTTGTGACAATATGGATGGCGCTGGAGGCCATTATCCTAAGCAAACTAATGCAGAACAGAAAACTGAATACGCATGTTCTCACTTATAAATGGGGCCCAAACAATGAGAACACATGGATCCACTAGGATAAGAACAACAGACACTGTGGCCTACTTGAAGGTAGAGGGTAAGAGGAGGGAGAGGATCAGAAAAGTACCCATAAGGTACTGTGCTTATTACTCAGGTAACAACATTACCTGTGTGCTAAACTCCCAAAACACACAGTTTGCCTATATAACGAATCTGCACATGTACTCCTGAACCTAAAATTAAAGATAAAAAAAAGATTGAAGCAATACATTTTCAATAGCTGAATCAGATGCTGCAATATAAGCATTAAGAGAAAGAGGAAGACATAATTGATAACTCATATTTGGATATGATTTCCTATTTTCAAGCTGAGTTGATAAAACTGCCTTGTTTTGCATGGAAATAGTTGGGAACTGAAAGACTTGTCCTCAAAAAATTGCTTTTTTGAGTCATATATTTTAATTATTACTATTATTTTTGAGACAAGAGTCTTGCTCTGTCACCCAGGCTGGAGTGCAGTGGCATGATCTCAGCTCACTACAACCTCCGCCTCCCAGGTAAGCAGTTCTCCTGCCTCAGCTTTCCAAGTAGCTGGAATTACAGGCACGCGCCACCATGTCCAGCTATTTTTTTTTTTTTCTAAGTAGAGTCGGGGTTTCACCATATTGGTCAGGTTGGTCTCAAACTCCTGACCTCAGGTATCCAGCTACCTTGGCCTCCCAAAGTGCTGGGATTACAAGCATGAGCCACCGCACGCAGCCTTTCAGTGATATATTTTAATATTATCAGCACTTGATTTCAAGAGACAGAAACCGACTCAAGCAAGTTTAAACAAACAAAAAATGGCATGGCCAGATTCAGAGGCTTTAATGATGAATTCAGTCTGTATCTCTGCTTCCCTTCATGTGCTAGCTTCAATTTTACGAAAGCGATTTCCATGTGCCAGGAAAAAAAAAGGGCCACTAATTTTTCTATTTTATCTTTACATCTTTACAGCTCAAGATCCCAGAGGAAGAGGAGCCATCTTTCCCAGTGACTTTAGCAGAAAAGTCCCTGAGTCAGTCACTGTGCCCACTGGAAGACAAATGGAGACTCACCAAGCTTTGGTCATGAACTCACTGGGACTGCAAGAGACTGGGTCAGCCCCACCAAAATAATGCAGAAGGGAAATACGTGGTTTTTCAAAGGAAAGGTGGGAAAAACCAGTCCAATAAATGTGTTTTCCTTTTGGTCACACATATCATATACAATATGTGCTCATTTTATAAAATTACCGCCCACTACATTTTAAAAAGGATATATTGACAATGTACTATTAATTCTTGCTTTATAGAGATGATAGATGATAGATAATAGATTAGATAGATGATAGAGATAGATTAGATAGATAGATAGATAGATAGATAGATAGATAGATAGATAGATAAGGACATCAGTGATAGGGTCAATATAGGCCTGGGTGCTGGAGCTACAAAGATGAGTGAGGCCTGGGGTTTCTCACCTCATGAAACTTAGGGGAAACTTAAATAAATAAGTAAACAAACATTACAAAACAGTGTAATTATCACTAACAGATTTGATATCAGAAAATACTTTTGCACAAAGGAATACAATTCTTTAAAGTGTTATTTCTTTCCTTGTTTGGCTTTTGAGGGTACAAATGTAAATGACAAATATGCTGGATTGGGAGTCAGTAGGCTTTGGGCAACCTCTACCTCTGTGACCTTAAGCATGGACAAAAATGACCACTTTGGTTCTCAGTTTTCACTCGTGGAAAATGAGAAGGTTGAAGTGTATGATCCCCTAGATTCCTCTAAGTTAAAATTCTAAATATTTGCATGCATGAGATTATAGTAATCAATGGTGACTAGCTTGGAATTCTTCATACATCAGGATGTATATAAACTGAAAAGCCACTAGATGTCACGCTTGTCACAGATTTTTGCTATTCAAGTTTTTTTTTTTTTTTTTTTTTGGTAAATATCAAGATCTGGGAGTTGAGCAGGACTTTAAAAACTGTATTTGTTCAATCATGGCTGTTAATTAAAAAAAAAAACTATTTGGATTAGATAGATCAAATTACTTAGCTAAATTCACACAGCTAGCTAGCATTAATACCAGACCTCCTGATTTCTATTCCAATGGAGCCGTCTCTTTTTAAAATGAATGATGTTTGAAATGATGTTTTTACATCAGCTATCAACTTTGGTAATGATAATTTTTTCTTTTTCTTCTTGAGCTATCAAAGTAATTTGGGGAACCAATTGTTCAAAAATTCTATGATTCAATATAATATCAATAACAATAGATAAAAAGTAGTTATTACTCATAGATTACTAGACTGCCTTGAAACCCTGTTTGAAGATAATTTACAGGATGATGTAAGAAATTGAGTAGATGTGAATAAAAGTGGAAATTAAAGTTCATACACACCTAGCTTATCTGAATTTCGGACTTTTAGAATTTCAGGTTTTCTTTTCTTAAGATGGCCCTGGATGGAAAATAAGTTTTTTTAAAACAGCTTTCTTTGAGAAGTGAAATAACTTTTAGGTTTCTGAACCAAACTAATTAACATTAATTTTTATGTAATCCCTTGAACTTTATCTAACATGCAGTTCTTAATAAACGTGGTTCTCTAATTTATGATTCCTAATGCTTAGTTGTGCAAGAGGATTTGAGACAGAAACAGGGCTGTAAGAGGCAGAATTGCAGCAGATAGCCTGATGAGAGGGGAGGATTGCTAGACTCCAAGAAACAAAACTAATCTACATCATTACAAAATAGCAGATGTTTCTAATTACAACCTTGTGTCTTCAAGAACCGGTTAAATTATATCGACAGTCCTTTGTGACATATAAGCTTTTTGAGAAGGATTTTCTACAAAATGGTCAAAATGAAGCCTTGGTGTCCAAAAGCAGTTAAATATTGCTTATATAGGGAAGTCATTTATGTAAGTCTTATAACTGTGAAGTTACAATAAATCCTTTTTCCAGAGTGAGGGTAATGTTGGATTATGGATATAAATAGTGAGCCTGTTAATACTGGCTCTGCTGCCTCAGTAAACTGAGAAGAATAATACTACTGCACAGAGGTGATGTGGGATATTTGAAGGAGTTGTGGAAAATGGAAAGTCCTATATAGTTGTAAGCTATCAAGATGATGACAGTTAGAAAACGTGAATGGCTACATTCTCCCAAGAAAAGCTCTCCCTGTGGAGATGAGCGACGGAAACTGGAAGAGCTCAACATTAAAGAACTAGAAGAACATATGGGAAGGCCAGAGGTTAACTTCTCTGTGGATGATGAGGTAGCTGGACTGATCTACTTTCCAAAAGTTAAGAAGTGATCACAGAGATTCTTCCAGGGATGAGAAAATGGGACCACTCTCTGAATCAATACTGAGATATGATGTGTCATGAATGCAGGTAAAACCACGGCTGTCCAAATAGGATGGAGCTTTGCGACCGCAAGGGACCAGCTGTTGCATTCGCTCTCCCCATCTTTGTTCTGCTTTCCCTGCTCACTTCTAAAATGAAGGAAAGCCAGGATCTGTGTAATATCTTTCTTGAGCTATTTTCAGTTGTATTTTGTATCTATTCCTGGGTTGGAAAATTGAGGCCTTCTGCTGTTTTTCCTGTTTTCTGTGGTCAGGCTTCAGTATTTTTCTACCTCTTTTTAAATCCCCTTGATGAACTTATACTTAAAAAACAAAAGTTGCTTGTTGCAGGAATATTCCAGTTGGTTTCAGAGAGGGAGCAAGACAAGTTGGATATCACGTGCCCGTATCTCTCACGTGTGTGCTAACTGAATTTCTACATGCCCTCAAATCACCTCATGTTTTGCAAAATTGTTATGTTGGAATCAGCAAACAGTTAGAAAATGTGCTATATTTCAGTGTGGCAATTTTATATTCTCTTGTCTATTACTGAAACAAATTATTTCCCACACATTTTGATCACATTATAGTGGTGCTAGTCACATTGTTGTGTTAAGGTGGCCTCAGCATTCCCACGATAAATTTTGTTTGTCAAGCTCTTGTAACTTGGCTACAAAACTCTACCTCGAGTTCAAGACTTGCTTTAATCCCAGAGCCATCTAGGAAAGAAAATAAATTTATCTTAAGTTGGATACAACGTTAGCAATAAAATAATTAACAGTGAAAACCTCCTCCCATTACTCAATTCTTGTTGCTATTTTTCAACAACTCCAATCCTGAAAACATCATTTTTTGAATTTAATAAATTCTCTCATTCTGTATGAAATTTCATATAATTTGGAAGTTCATCTTTAGGTCAGAGAAGGACATTTTATCTCTGCAAATAAACCAATTAAATATCTGGGTGAGAAAATTCTATTTTTTTAAAGTTTCTTATTTTTAACTAAGTCGTTTCCTAAGGGTTACACAATGGAAGGACAGAGAGGGCCGCCAAGAGCCCTGGAGGCACCATTTGTTCTGATGCTGTCTTTTATCAATTTAAGAAATAAAGCCACAGAAATCCTGCTTCACTCGCCTTTCCTCTCTTGAGTTGATTATTATTTGTTTTTTTCCTTTCTAAAGTTTTAGTTCAAATTCTTGTTATTTTGATAGAAAGGGAGTTCTGGTGATAAAAGTGCATAGAAAAGTGCATAAAAAGTGCATAGCTACAGATCAAATTCACTTTGTAAAAATGTCTCTTTAGAGATTATCAGTAAGTGAGCCAAGGTGCTGTAGAAGTGAAATGCTTTCTCAGTTGAACTGTCTTTCTACATAAGTTTAATTTTTAAACTGCCAATTTGTCTGCACGCCTCCATTTTTTACTTACCCACTTGATGATAACTTGGGTGACCCTGAGGCTTTTGTTAAACTTACATTCAGAGATCAAGGCTCCAGTCAGGGACTCACTCGGCTCCACTGGGGTTGTTTCCTACTCTCACGGACTTCAAAGAAAACGGAGCCCGGAGAAAGATAGCACATTGGGGTTATCTGAGCCAATTTTTAAAAAATCAAGAATATCATGCAATATACCCAGGTAACACATCTGCACCTGTACCCCCCTGAATCTAAAATAGAAGTTGAATTAAAAAAAAAAAAAATGTCCGGGTGCAGTGGCTCACGCCTGTAATCCTAGCACTTTGGGAGGCCAAGGCGGGTGAATCACGAGGTCAGGAGATCGAGACCATCCTGGCTAACACGGTGAAACCCCGTCTCTATTAAAATTACTACATATATATTAGCCGGGCGTTGTGGCGGGTGCCTGTAGTCCCAGCTACTCGGGAGGCTGGGACAGGAGAATGATGTGAACCCTGTAAGCGGAGCTTGCAGTGAGCTGAGATCGCGCCACTGCACTCCAGCCTGGGCAACAGTGCGAGACTCCTTCTCAAAAAAAAAAAAAAAGAATATTTTGGGGTAGGGTTCTTGGGAAGAACCAAACTATGCACAACTTCTAATCACCTTCAAAACCCTTAATGAGAAAGTTTCACTTTAGTAAGTTCCATCTGAATTGAATGCCAATCAGTTGGAAAAATAGCAGATGTGTTATGAGACCTCTAAGCTAAATGTGCTTCCTGAAAAAATGCCCGCATTCGAGGCTCTGTAAATGTAGTAGGGAATACGCAGTGGGAAGAGCAGAAGAGAAGCCCTGTCTTCACCTTGTTGGGTCATTCTTATTAAGTTGCTATATTTCTCTGAAAAACAGTTTGTGAAAGTTTCTCTCTACATAAAATAAGAAAACGAAGCTATCATAATAATATTTTTTAGAAATTGTTTAATACAGGGACTGGCAAACATTTTCTGGAAAGGGGCAGATAGGAAATATTTTTGGCTTTGCAGGCTGCATGGTCTCTGTCATGACTACTCCGTTCTGCTGATGTAGAGTGAAAGCTGCCTAGACAATATGTAAATGAATGGACGTGGCTGTGTTCCAGTAAAACTTTATTTACGGAAAGAACCAGTGGCTCACAAACCAAAGTTTGGTGACTTTGGTTGGAATGTTTGCATTCTTATTATGTGACAGGTACCACTTCACTGCTTTACATACATGAATATACCTAATAAGGTGGATACTATTATTGTCATCAGTTTATGAATGAGGAAGCCAAAGTTCAGAGAAATTGATCTACTTGCCCAAGGACATATAGCTAGTAAATGACAGAGCTGAGTTTGAGCATGAAGTGTACCTCTGTCAGCCTCCAGTCTCTTACATTTTTCTTTTCTTCTTTTTTTTTTTTTTTAGACAGATTTGCCTTCCCACCTAAAAGCTAAAAGCTTCCACAAGGGACTTGTAACAACCTAGGAGTATTAGCCGGGTGTGGTGGTGCATGCCTGTAGGCCCAGCTACTCAGGAAACTGAGGCAGGAGAATCGCTAGAACTCGGGAAGCGGAGGTTGCGGTGAGCCCAGATCGCACCACTGCACTCCAGCCTGGACAACAAGAGTGAAACTCCGTCTCAAAATTAAATAAGTAAGTAAAAAAATAAAAAATAAAAAAAGACTCAGGAGTAAATACCAGGAAATTTGATGTAAATCTTACTAACTCCAACTGGTGAGTGATATAGAATAGCATTCAGAGTAATTTGTCACAGAACATATTTTCCAGATGATTCTTGGAATTTAGCTTGGTAATATGGATAATTTGCTTTTTCTGATATTTGATTATACTTGTTCCACTCATATTTTAGCTTAAAGGGGTATTCCTCTTCTCTCCAAATATATTTGCTAGCTTTCCCACATTTTCCCCCTCCCTTGAAAGCAAGAATACTACTATTAAAATGCACTACTTACTTGAACTTCTCTTTTGTAAGTGAAAAAACTCAAAGCATTTTTTTCTTTTACCCCTTCAAGAGGTAAAATTAAAAAGCAGTGTTTCGTAAATGGAAACAATGAGAAAACCTTGGCAAGCACCACTGAGGTGATGAATTGTAATTCAACATGAATGTCATTCCCATCCTCTTGTGTGATTTGACAGTTACTGAAGGGCTTGCATCTTTAATTGTATGGCGTTTGTGATAATAAAAGTGTATGCATTTTTACAATAAGATTGTTGGATTGTTACTCAGGCAGAACAGTTCATTTGATGAGACTTAGCAGTATACTGAGATTCCAAGTTGGTTCATCTCCATTAAGGAGAGGAGAGCTCCCCCTATACCTCATGTTTTCTATCTGGCTCCCAGGGCAGGCTAAGACTGAATGGAAAAATAGTGGAATATTGACTGACAAACATTTTCTGGGAAGGGGCAGATAGCAAATATTTTTCACTTTGCATGCTACACGGTCTCCATCACAAATAATCAACTCGGCTGACGTAGCATGAAAGCTGCCATAGACAATACGTAAATGGTGGATGTGGCTGTGCTCCAGTAAAACTTTACCAGAAACCTGGTGGCTCACAATCCAAAGTTTGGTAACTTTGGTTGGAATGTGTGCATTCTTATTTTGTGACAGGTACCATTTAGCAGCTTTATATACATTAGTATGCCTAATGTATGTAAAACGTAAATATAAAATGTAAAACTCTCACATTTTCAGTGTAGTAGAACCAATGATCACACTTTTCTATAGGCCGCCTGTAGTTTATGATGTTCTTCTCAACTGTTCTCTTAAATTTCCAAGAAGATCTTAGCACAGGGTCTCTGAAAGGGAACATGGGCTCCAGAGAAAGTCTTGTAGTGCAGCAAATATTCCCAGTGAGCCTCACCTAAGCAGTGTGAAGTTTCCCAATTGAAAGATTACCTCTTAATCAATCAGATCTAGAAGGGCGCAAAACAGACCCCAGGATTTGAGCTTTCAGAACAAAACCATCCACTCATGTATGTGCAGTGCTATGGCTAGAACTCCTGGGCTATCTTTTTGTAGGATGGAGCCATTCTGGCTTCTGAAGCTTGCCCTTGTTTTCCGATTGGAGTCATGAATGTTTTATGGACAATAAACGTCCTTGACAATTCTCTGGAGGTCTTCTTGGATTATTAACTCTGTTGAAGGTCTGATTAAGCCAAATCAGCATTTGTAGTTCATTTTCTGGGAGTAGCAATGCAGTGATGCAGGTGTATAGTTGCCACTAATATTATCATCATCAAGTGGTCATTAGTGACCCATTGGGGACAGCACTATGCTAGGCATCAGTGCTATCCAGCTGTCTTTCCAGAGTCTCTCACTTCCAGAAACCTCCACATTCTGGTGTCCCCAAGCTAATCTCTCATTTTTATTCTCTACCTAAGCCTGGCCCCTCCAGGTTTGTTACAGGGTCTCTGTGTCTTTTCATTTATCTAACCCAGATATGCACATGTTGCTTGTGTTGGAATAAAGTCTCATCAGGTTGTTTTTAGGAAAATTAACCTTACTTTTTAAATCATAATTAGGTCTGAAACAGGGAAAACGAGATTACGTTTCTTCTTCTTTTTTTTTTCTAACTAAGAATGCCAACTATCAGACACTAGGTTGAATTATAGTTCTCCAGGACAATCAGTTAATATATGTATAATATTAAAGTACATAGTTACAAAGGGGTAACAGTAAACTTTTGAACTCTTAATGTTTCAAGAGGAATTCTTTACAAATGAACTAGAAAATACATGTTTATGATACAGGATATTTAGAGACACCAAGGCAAAGATGTGATATTTGAATTCCTGAATTATCTGGAGAGTTCTCTTAATTATCTACTTATTGATGTAGAATTGATCTTCTAAGAAACTACATAGCTTATTTTTAGAAGCATTACTAGAGAGAGATAATTATACTAGTGTTTTTAATTTCTGGTAAAGTTGGCTGGAAAAGGATGCAATAAGAGTGAACATTTAATTACAATCCAGCAGCATAAAAATTTGTCATTTCAACTATCTATATGTTCTTTAGAAATACATTTTATTTTAATCTAATGTTTTGGTATGTTTATCATCAAATACATTTCTTCTAAATATACAACAGGGTCAGAGTTTTCCCTAGGACATTATACTATCCAGGGAAAATTAATGACAGAGTAACACAACCTCTGCCTCCTAGACCAAAAAAAAAATTTTTATGTTTATGAAAGTAACATATGCAGTACTTCTCCCTTATTTACAGTCTTGCTTTCTATAGTTTCAATTACTCATCATCATCTGTGGTTCGAAAATATTCAATGGAAAATTTCAGAAATAAACAATTAATAAGTTTTAAGTTTTTCAGCATACTAAGTGACATAATGAAATCTTGCATCATTCTGCCCTGGAAATGAATTCTGCCTTTGTCTGAATTCATCGTGTAGACACGACCTGCTCATGAGTCAATTAGTAGCCATCTTGGTTATCAAATCCACATTCACATAGCTTTATTACAGTGTAAAGTTATACTTGTTTTATTTTACTAATAGTTATTGTTCTTAACCTCTTACTGTGCCTAATTTATAAATTAAGCTTTATCACAGGTAGGTATACATAGAAAAAAACATAGCATATATAGGTTTTGGTTCAGGTATCCACTGAGGATCTTGGAATGTATCTTGTGAGGATAGAGGAAGACTACTCTATTCACTCTAGAACATTTGGACATAGATTTTATATGAAATTATATTAAAATATCATTCATAATCCCACTGTCCATAAATAATCACTGTTACTATTTAATACATTTTTTTTCCAGTCCTTATCTATGCAGGCGTAAATCAGTGTGCATGTATCAATGGGGTCACAGTAAGAATTTTAACCAGAATTTAACTTGTTTATATTCTTTTTTTTTTTTTTTTGAGACAGAGTCTTGCTCTGTCGCCCAGGCTGGGGTGCAATGATGTGATCTCGGCTCACTATAACCTCTGCCTCCCAGATTCAAGCGATTCTCCTGCCTCAGCCTCCTGAGTAGCTGGGATTACAGGTGTGTGACGCCACGTCCAGCAAATTTTTGTATTTTTAGTAGAGATGGGGTTTCACCATGTTGGTCAGGCTGGTCTCGAACTCCTGACCTTGTGATCTGCCCACCTCGGCCTCCCAAATGCTGGGATTACAGACGTGAGCCACCGCGCCTGGCCAACTGGTTTATATTCTTATCTGTACAGCTTCAACCTCCAATTGCAGCCCGCCAGCTCCACTCCCTAGTTATTTCTGGGAGTTCCTGGGATGTCCCAGATGAGTTCATAAATAGTTTTTCATGTACTTCTTTATTTCCCTTGTTGCCTTCTTCTGCTTCTTGTTCACTGCTGTATCCCTTAGCATCTAGAATAATGGCTGGCACAGAAAGCCACTGATACATATTAACTGCTGGGTGCATTTGCACATGCCTGTAATCCCAGCACTTTGGAAGCCCAAAGCAAGAGGATGGCTTGAGGCCAGGAATTCAAGGCCAGCCTGGACAACACAGTGAGATCCTGTCTCTCCAAAAATATTTTAAAAATTAGTTGGGCATGGTGGAGCGCACCTGTCATATCAGCTATTCAGGAGGCTGAGGCGAGAAGATTGCTTGAGCCCAGAACTATGAGGCTGCAGTTAGCTATGATTGTACCATTGCATTCCAGCCTGGATGACAGAACGAGACCCTGTCTCGATAAATAAATAAATAAACAAACAAACATTGAGGTTCTCAACAAATAAAAGTTTAAAAAATACTTCCACAGTGTCCCAACTGCTGGTGCTCTTTCAGGGGACACTGTTGTCTCACAAAGGGTGCAGTGTCCTCATGCTCTTCCTAAAGTTCTCACTCGGATGGACCAGTGCTTCACAAAGAGGTGTGAAGACCCCACTTCCCAGCTCTGTGCTTTGTCTCTCAAAATAGCAATGCACGGTGTAGGCCCCCACACCTCACAGAGTCCCTTTGAAAACACTTTCTTTGGCTTCCGCCTGCAGTCCTCTCTGCATTGGACTCAGACCTGAGTCTATAGGGTTGGGAACCATGTCTGAAACATGGTGTCTCCTCCAATTTTGTGTCTGTATTCCCTCCTCTCCAAATGTTTTCATATAAGTGAAATTTGATTATAAGAGGAAAAAGAAATTACATAGTTGGTGCTCATTGAATATTTTTAAAAGGTGTGAACAGTGGACAAAACATTCCAATGACTCTGAGGTGTTTCGCCTGAGAAATGTCTGAGAAAGTGGGAGAAGGATAGTCCTATCTCATTTACCTTGGAAATAATAGTTGTAGTAGTAATAATACTAGATGTTTCAAGATCTTTTCCAGGTTTTGATGAAATTTTTATGTTTTAGGTTTTTAAATGTATTTTTGTTTGTTTGTTTTGGCATTGGATTAATTCAATTTCTTGGCTCATATAGTCACATTCTTTTTTTATGATTTATATAATCTATTTACTGATGCCAGATTTATCCCTTGATACAGAAGGAAAATTTAGCTTATGCAAGACAAAAGGAATCAAGTCCATTTTGATTTTCAAGGTCAATACTAAAGGGAGAAAAGTAATAAAAGTTTCAGTATTAGAAGCACAACAATTGTTTCTGTTCCTAGGACTTTGAAGTGTGGTTTCCTAATTAGAACCACAAAGTCGATGTCTTTCGTAGACTGAAGACTTGGGGATGCCTTTCACCTTTAGAAAGCTGCTCCCATGGGTCCTCTCTGGGTCAGTGGAGTACTTTGAATAGAGCAAAAGTGAGGACGGTACTCAGAAAAGAAAGTCATCTGGGATTCCTCAGAATGATTTTGAAAACTATCCCGAATCTTCTTTTCCTTCGTTCCCAACATGAACTTAGTTCCTGGTTCATATCAGCCACTTTTCTGCTGCTCTGTGTCCTCTCATATTATTCCCAAGTTGGCCATGGGAAGGATACCAGAATGGCCCTCCAGACCCTTTTCCTGAAGCTGCCGGTGCTCTTCGGAGCCTGGCTTCAGTCCCTCCTCTTCCTTGTTTCTGTCTGTATTGCCGCCCACCTCGAGTTTCCTTTCTCTCTGAACACCTCCAGCACTCACAGTCTGTCTCACATTATTCGGCAAATAGCAAATATTTGTTATTGGTCAAAGCCATTGCCTGGGAGTCAAGATATTTTTGTTTTAGTTCATAGGTTATATCGCATTTTCAATTTGGGGAATCTTATTTTTTCATATAAAAATATAGGAGTAGGTAAGCTATCTCTAAAACGGCTTTTAGTTTAATTCCATTACCTCTGCTGCTCAAGCAGATTTGAATTGCACATAGGACCATAACTGAGATTTCTACCTTCTTCATGCCTAACTGAAAGCTGGGTGCAAAGAAGAGCACAAAAAGTGAATACTTAGTGACTGATTCAAATCCTCAGAAAGTGCAAATATTTTAGTTTTTTATTCTCCTGTGAATAGGAACTATCATGTCAAACATTTATTGCTATGTTTTAGACTCATTGTAAAATTAGCCCAAGGTTTCCTATATTTCCTGCATCCAATGGAACTGGGTATTACTCTGTTTTTATACTGCTGACAAAGGCATACCTGAGACTTGGAAGAAAAAGAGGTTTAATGGACTTACAGTTCCACAGTTGTGAGGCTGGGGAGGCCTCACAATCATGGCAGAAGGCAAGGAGGAACAAGTCACGTCTTACATGGATGGCAACAGGCAAAGAGAATATATCAGCAGGGGAAATGCCAGATGCTTATAAAAGCATCAGATATTGTGAGAACTCACTCACTATCATGAGAACAGTATAGGGAAAACCTCCCCCATGATTCAGTTATCTCCATCTGGCCCCACCCTTGGCACATGAGGATTATTACATTTCAAGGTGAGATTTGGGTGGGGACACAGAACCAAACCATATCAAACTGTAAAATGAGAATTCGTGGTCATAAGATGACTCTGAACTCCTGTTAAAATTTTAAGTATCTTTTTCTTCATTACAGAGGTTCTCAAATGGGGCAATTTTATTCCCCAGGAGACATACGTGACTGGACATTGTTTTGATTGTCACTACTGGGGAAGTATCACTAGCATCTAGAAGGTAGAGGCCAGGGATGCTGTTAATCATCCTGCAATGTATGGGACAGCACCCTACAACAAAGAATTATATAGTTTAAAATATTAATAGTGCCACACTTGAGAAATTCTACTATATAATACTCCTATTGGTGGTGGATATTTTGTCTTATTTGTATTTGTTTTCTAGCGATCAATGCTTGTTTCTCACGTTCTCCAAAAACTGATCTAATCCTTTCAGCTTAACATTACTGTTAGGTACATTTCATGGAACTAAAATTATTTGAAAATTGATAATGTATGTGGAGATTTTATTTTGTAATTTTTTAAACAATTAGAAAATTTAATTAACCAGAACAATCACTGTTCTAACCAATAAGTTTCAGAATTAGAATCCATAACACCATAGTTTTCTGTACATTGAGCCTACAAAATGTTATTCATAAACAGTAATATAATCGCACCCTAATGGACTCTCTGAAATTGACATTTTCCTCTGAAGTCAAGTTTAATTATGATAAATAAGTTGCATGAATACCTGAAGCACATTTCCAGATGCGAAGATGAAAGAGTGATGATATACTGTTTCTCAGAAACTGAATTAGTGAGTGAAGAGAGAAGGAAAGGGGAAACATATGATGTTTACGTAGTCACTGTTAATATTTTAACTTTCTGAACTTCAGCTTTGAGTATAGCATGGGTTTTAAAAATTTATTTGAAGATTTAATTTTTTTTTCTTTTTCTTTTCTTTTTTTGAGACAGAGTCTTGCTCTGTTGCCCATGTTGGAGTGCAACAGCACGATCTCTAATCACTGCAACCTCCACTGCCTGGGTTCAAGCAATTCTCCTGCCTCAGCCTCCCAAGTAGCTGGAATTACAGGCACCTGCCACTATGCCCAGCTAATTTTTGTATTTTTAGTGGAGACGAGGTTTCACCACATTGGCCTGGCTGGTCTCAAATTCCTGACCTCAAGTGATCCACCCAGGTTGACCTCCCAAAGTGCTGGAATTACAGGTGTGAGCCACTGTGCTCAGCTGAAGATTTCATTGTTATTTGCCAAAGATGGTATAGACATTTAAAAGCTGCCAGTTCCTAGATTGATTGATCCATTCAATCCATCTATCATTCAATCAACCAACCAAACATGTATAGATTGCTCTCATGTACAATCTTTTTAAATTTTTTTTAGCAGAGTCTCAATCTGTCACCAAGGCCAGAGTGCCGTGGCGGAATCTAGACTTACTGCAACCTCCACTTCCCAAATTCAAGCAGTTTTCCTGCCTCAGCCTCCCAAATAGCTGGAATTACAAGTACACACCACCATGCTTGGTTAATTTTTGTATTTTTGTAGAGACAGGGTTTTGCCATGTTGCCCAGGCTGATCTCCAACTCCTGACCTCAAGTGATCCACCCACCTTGGCCTCTGAAAGCATTGAGATTACAGGTGTGAGCCACTGCCCAGCCTCTCATGTACAATCTTCTATGATAGATAAAGACTAAGGAACAAGGATTCTGTTCTCTAGGAGTGTACAGGCAATTGGGACAGATTTAAGACATATCTGTGTATATCTCTAATACAAAAAAGAATTTTTTAAAGTTTATGCAAATAAGATGCAAATAAGTGTTCTTGTGTCCAGAGGAGGAAAGGTAATTTCCAACTGGTGATTTTGGTGGGGGAAGATATGTTGAGGAAGAACTTTGAGATCAGAAAATATGAACAATATATAGATATATGAAATGTTCCTTTGGCCCAGTAGTCTTTGCTCTTCCTGACCAGTATCAAAACCACTATTAACTGTGTGTGGAACTTCTCAGAGCCTGCGATATGCTAAGTAAACTTCAAGAGAAGGAGATATTATGCAGTACATCTCAAACGTGTTAGTAAATGTATCACTTTATTTATTTGTCAGGATGTAAGTTCCACAGGCCACGTTTCAGAAAATGCTATTTTACTCTATAGAAGCTGGGTGAATGTGGAAGAAGACAGGCCTCTGGAGAATTTTGAAATCACATTCAGGGAAGAGGAAAAGATGTAACAATTTTCATGTGACTGAAATTGTGCTGCGTCCTGTATGTAACCACTTGCATGGGCTACCAAAAAGCTCCAGCCCAAGGAAAGGGTTGGTTTTGAGACCAAGGATGAGCAGGCTGTTGGGTGTCATGGGGGCTATGTGTTTCATGTCACAGATACACACCAAGAATTCATTTAGCTCCATAGTAACATGGAGACTGGCTGCCTCACTTAGCCGAGTCATTTCCTCTTATGAAACTTGAACAGTACACGAAAACCAGGTTCCAGGCATCCCCCCAACACCCCCTCCTTTTTTTCCATTTTCAGGATTAGAAATTTGATCTTTGGAATTATGCTTTTTTTTTTTTCCTTTTTAAAATAAAACAATGGTGGCAGGTTTGGTATGGAATGCTTCTGTAATTGTAAATAATTGTTTCATATATTGGCAATGGGGCATACTTAGAATTGAAGGGTCCCTAGGTCAAAATGTGGAACCCATTCAGACAACATCAAAGCCTTCTCTGTTCTCTCCAGAGGGCAGAGAGCAGATACATCTGCTTGATCCAACACATACTTTTCTTGCAACCAACCAGTTGTTTATTGCTTTAGCACACACTGACAAGCAATGAGACAAGACAGGGACAGAGGAGGCAGCTTGCCAAGGGATAGGGCCCTGAGCATCTGTAAGGGAGCATTACAAAATCACAGAACACTAAAGCTGAAGGGAACTTACTGATTCCCATAAAAGAATCAGCTTCCCTAGACAAGATGGGGGGAAACTGAGGCCAAGAAGTCCAAGTGACGTTCCTTAATTAATCAAGCAATAAAATCAGATTCTGGGCTCAACATCTCAGTCCTAAATCAGTGTCCATTTTTCTGCATCACAAATTAGTTTGGATTTCATTATGCAATACATTATCTACTCTTGGCTTTTTTACTTTTAGTTTGTTTGAGAGTAAATTGGGATTCCCTGCTATCCTTTCCTCAGGCATGACCTTTGGAGGTTTCTAATTAGAAATAGTAGATGGTTCTGGCATTTGGATGGAGTGGAACACAAACAGATCTGCAACAGAGATTCAATTTTGTTGGAAACTCACTGAGGTTGCAAAATGAAAGACGAAATTGCCAGGTAGAAATGTGTTTGGTGTTTTAGTGAATCCAGAATGCTGAGAAAGAGTTGAAAAATTTGGACCAATCTCCTCATTGCTTGGCTTGCTCAGCCCTGCTCAGTACTACAGGAAAGTTTGGTGGAAAAAACTGGAAAGAGGCTTAGTCTATAAATATCCCAGCCGAGTCCACCAAAACAATCTTGGGCTCATGCTTTTATTCTCAATATATCCATGACCCAATTAGCAAATGTTTACTAAGCAACTACTGTGTGCTAGGCAGTGGGAATACAATGGCTTTAGAGATGCTCTCTCCCCTAGCAGGTTGTCTTCTAGCATGGAATTTCCAGGGGCCTGGCATGGTGGTTTGTGCCTGTAATCCCAGCACTTTGGGAGGCTGAAGGGGGAGGATTGCTTGAGCCCAGGAGTTCAAAAGTAGGCTGGGTAACATAGTAAGACTCTATCTCTACAAAGAATATAGAATTAGCTGAGCGTGGTGGCATATGCCTATAGTCTCAACTACTCAGGAGGATGAGGTAGGAGGATAGTTTCAGTCTGGGAGGTTGAGGCTGTGGTAAACTGTGATAGTGCCACTGCATTCCTGCCTGGGTGACACAGTGAGACCCTGTCTCAAAAAAAAAAAAAAAAAAAAAAAAAAAGAGGCATTTCCAGGGGACTTCTAGAAATCATCCTTGACCTGCAGTTCAAGGACACTGTAGCAGATGTTCAGGTACATCCTTCACTTGCGGAAGGGAAGTTGAACTCAGCTCACAACAGAAGTTCAAACGTCAGTACTCTGGTCTAGTGCACTGGGGTGCCAGGGGTGGGAGTTGGGAGTCAGAGATCAAGGATCCCCTGAGACAAAATCATCATGAGTGAAGACAGTGGGCCCAGCTGTTCAGATGGAACCATGTGATGATGGTCCGGATGTTGGAGAGAGTAGTGGTTTCAGTTTTGGTGTGAAACTACACTTGACCCAACCAATTCTCCATTCCTCAAGGGTGCTTAGTCCTTCCCACCAGGTATTATGTTATTTACGTGTCTCTTTCTCCAACTAGACTGTAAGCCTCTTAAAGGCAAGGTATATATTTTAAATAATAGTAACTTTTGTTGTTTTTTTCTCTTACTTCAAAGGAAATGCACATTTATTATCAGACACTTGGAAAATACAGATAAGCAAAATGAAGCAATACAATGTTTGGAAAATTTCCATATACCTTCTGTTACTGATTTCTAAATAAATTACATTGCAGTTAGAGAACATGATTTGTATGACTTTAATATTTTCAAATTTATTGAGATTATTTTAAGGACAAAAATACAGTCTGTCTTGCTGACTAGCGTATGTGTACTTGTAAAGACTGTGTATTCTGTTGTTGAGTGGGATGTTTTATAAATGTCAATCAGGCCAGATTGGTTCATAGTGTTGCTCAGGTCTTATATTCCCTTACGGATTCTCTGTTTACTTGTTTTGTCAATTAATGAGAGAGAGGGATTGAAATATACAACCCAAGTTGTGGCTTTGTCTATTTTCTTTTCAGTTCTTTTAGTTTTTGCTTCATGTACTTGAAAAAGCTCTGTTATTAGGTTCTAGTTCTTACTTTGGTGCTGCTGACCCCTGGGGCTGCACAGTTCAGGGTCTCATGGATCAGGGACAGGCTTTGAGTGTCTTGGTGAATACTATTGCTAATAAGAAATAATAAAGTAGGAAGCAGCACCTGATTTTGGTGCCATTCGATACCTTGTTTGAGGAGCCCCTCCCTTATTTTCAGAACCCCATCTCTGACTAACCCCTCCATGCCTTTGCTCCTCTCTGTGCTACATAGAAGCTCATTTAAGATTGTTCTGTTAGATTTATTTAAAATTTTCCTTTCTTTTACCCCTCTCCAAAATGTCTGGTTCTATAGGGTTCAGATGAATGGCAACTGTAACTACTGTAATGAGATTAACAAACTCTAGTTCAAATGTTCTGTCAGACACAAGGCTTGAATCTATCTCAAGCAAGAAGGAAATACACTGAAAATATATACTGAGTAACACAAAATACAGAAGGAGAAGGTTTCTGAGCTCAGAAATGACAGAAACTAAGGAAGGCCAGTGAATTAGTCCATTTTCACGTTGCTATAAACAGCTACCTGAACACTGATATAAAGAGCTACCTGAGACAATGTCATTTCTAAAGAAAAGAGGTTTAATAAACTCACAGTTCCACGTGGCTGGGGAAGCCTCAGGAAACTTATAATCATGATGGAAGGTAAAGGAGAAGTGAGCACCTGTTTCAAAAGGCAGCTGGAGAGAGAGAGAGTGAGGTGGGAACTACCAAATCCTTTGAAACTATCAGAGCTCATGAAAACTCACTCACTATGAGAACAGCATGGGGGAAACTTCCCCCATTATCCAATCACCTCCCACCAGGTCCCTCCCTTGACACATGGGTATCACAGCTTGAGATGAGATTTTGTTCGGGCCACAGAGCCAAACTATATCAGCCAGGCAGCAGGTACATAATTTAGAACATGTCACAGGAACAGCTGGTTGGAGTATGGCCACTGACCTGACTGCCCCTGAGCACACTGAGCTACAGCTGCTGGCCTCCTGCCTTTGAGCCACTGTCTCTGTCCTTTACATCATTCTTTCTCTATTCAAAAATCAAAGGAAGAAGCATCCAATTATCCAGGCTTAGGTTTTACACCTCTGTCCCCTTTACCAGAAAGTTGAGGAAGAGAATAATTTGTCCCCTAACTCCAGCTTCTGTAGTTGGGTATGGGCCCAAGTCCTCAAGCAGAAAGGATGTTTACTTCTTGTGCTGATCCAAACCAGAATAATGTAGTAATTGAATAATAATTTAACCTTCCTCCTGATAACATATTTTAATAAGTGCATTCAAAACTTTAATGCAAAGGAAGGCCTAATACAATAACAGCAATGACTTCTCACAGCACAGTGGCTATCACACTTATTGACTCCCCTTTGACCATATCAAGTAATAACAATAACAATAAATTATAATTTAAAGAATTTTTGCATAGTTTAAAAAGCATTCTTGTAAAAATTATCTCATTTCACCTTGATAATTTTCCTGAGTAACAGACAGTCTAGAATTTTGAGTCCTATTATACAGATGGAGAAACTGACACCTAAGGGGGTTTCACCTAGCCTGGAAGGGAGTAGAAACATGGTTTGAACCCATGATTCCTTTTGCTACATTCTGTTGTCTGTCACATGGAGCTCCCAACTTTCGATAACCCTAGTTCACACTAAGAACCAGAAAACAACTTCAAAAAACTCAGTGTCTAAAAAGTTGGTCTTGTTTCTAGCAATGGTTCTCAAATATTGGTCCATGGACCAACGGAGTCAGGTTCACCCGGAGCTTCTGCTGCACCCCATCTTCAGTCCTTCTCCCAGGTGTTTCCCTTGAGGCCACCATTTTTAATACTTTTAACTAAGTGTCTTAGTCCATTCATGCTGCTATAACAAAGTACCTTAGACTGTGTACTGTATACACCTTATAAGGTTATTGCTCATAGTTATGGAGGCTCGATAATCCAAGATCAAAGTGCTGGCAGGTTCAGTGTCCAGTGAGGGCCTGTTTGCTGCTTCCAAGATGGTGCCTTGAACACTGTTTCCTCTGGAGGAGACAAACACTGTGTCCTCAGATAGTAGGAGGGACAGAAGACAAAAGGGCATAGCTAGTTCCCTCAAGTCCTTTGATAAGGGCATCATCCCATCCATAAGTGCTCTACCCTCATGACCTAATCACCTCCCAAAGACTGGCTTGCCTGCTTGCTTGTCTTTCTTTCTTTCTTTCTTTCTCTTTCTTTCTTTCTTTCTTTCTTTCTTTCTTTCTTTCTTTCTTTCTTTCTTTCTTTCTCTCTCTCTCTCTCTTTCTTTCTTTCTTTCTTTCTTTTCTTTCCCTTTCTCTCTCCCTCCCTCCCTCCCTCCCTCCCTTTCTTTCTTTCTTTCTTTCTTTCTTTCTTTCTTTCTTTCTTTCTTTCTTTCTTTCTTTCTTTCTTTCTTTCTTTCTTTCTTTCCTTCTCTTTCCTTCCTTCCTTCCTTCCTTCCTTCCTTCCTTCCTTCCTTCCTTCCTTCCTTCCTTCCTTCCTTCCTTCCTTCTTTCTTTCTCCTTCCTTCCTTCCTTCTTTCTTTCTTTCTCCTTCCTTCCTTCCTTCCT